>NC_050198.1:61828239-62128239 GCF_004126475.2 Phyllostomus discolor | reverse complement strand
CCTAGAGCCAATGTGACTTTCCCCTACAAGACCCTGGGTGCTCCCGAGAAAGCTCTCTGGAGCTCACTGCAGTGGTCTCCTGGGCTCCAGGGCCCCGCAGGTCTCCTGAGTCTTTTCCCTTTCATGATGCATCCTCTGGGGATCACGAGGAGATGTGCCCTTCCCCCATATTTCACTGTGGTGGGCGCTATGTTCTCGGGAAGCACCGGCTTCTTTTCTAGATTCACAGTGCAAACTATGGGGATTGTAAAGGGGCATGCACTTCCACCAACTTCTCTGTTTTGGTCTCTAGGAACCCCTTGAGTGCTGTGTCCCTTCCAGGATCACAGCACAAGAGTCAGGATTCCCGAGGGGGTGCATGAATTTTTGAGGATTTTATCATCTATGTTCATCAGCAATATTGGCCTAAAATTCTCTTTGTTTGTTATGTCTTTATCTGGTGTTGGGGTTTTGATGATGCTGACATTGTAAAAAGAGTATGGGAGACTTCCCTGTTCTTGAATGTTTTGGAATGGTCTAAAAGGGATAGGGGTTAGCCCTTCCTTATATGTTTTGTAAAATTTTCCTGTGAAACAAGTCCAGGCCATTTGTGTGCCTGGAGTATTATTATTGATTATTATTATTGTTATTGTTATTATTTCAATGTCATCAACCATTATTGTTTTTTTCAGGCTTTCTCCTACTTCATCTGCTTTGGAAGATTATATTTTCCTAGAAATTTCTCTATTTTACTCGGTTTTCAAATTTCTTGGCATATAGTTCTTCATAGTAATTTCAGCAATTTCTGACAACTCTTTGTATCTGTGTGGAATCAGTTATGATCTTTCTTCTTTCATTTCTGATTGTATTTATCTGGGTCATTTCTCTTTTTCTCTTGATGAGTGTGGTTAAAAACTTGTTATTTTTATTTTTCTTTTCAAGGAACAAGCTCCTGGATTTATAGAGCATCTGAAATGTTCTCTCAGTCTCTATGTCATTTATTTTTGCTCTGATCTTTGTTATTTCCTTTCTTCTACTCACTCTGGACTTTTTTATTGTTGCTCCAGTTCTGTTGGATGTAGACTTAGGCTGTTTATTTGAAATGTGTCTATCTTTTTTAGGTAGGCCTGTATCACTATTAACTTCCCTCTCAGGACTGCCTTGGCTGTGTCCCATAACTTTTGTACTATTATGAGTTGGTTTTCATTTGTTTCATGAAACTTTTTGATTTTGTCTTTGATATCATTATCAACCAATTCATTGTTTAATAGCATGGTATTTGATCTCCATAAATTTGTTTGTTTTTTAGTTTTTTCTTGAGTTTGGTTTCTAGTTTCAGGCCCTTATAGTCAAGAAAATGTTTGAAATGATCAATATTTTAAAATTTATTTTTTTATTTTACTTTATTTTGATAGTTTTTCAAATACAGTTTTCTGCCTTTTACTCCCATCCCAGCCCACTCACCCAGCCTAACCCACCTCCCTCCCATTTACACCCCCTTGTTTTTGTCTACATATCCTTTATACTTGTTCCTGCAAACCCTTCCCCCTTTACCCTGAAATTCCCTCCCGTCTCGCTTCTGTTCATTGTCATCCTGTTCTTTATTTCAGGGTGTTGTTTATATATCCCTTGTTTGTTTGTTTTGTTCATTAGGGTCCTGTTAAAGGTGAGATCATATGGTCTTTGTCTTTAACCACCTGGCTTATTTTGCTTAGCATAATGCTATCCAGCTCCATCCATGCTGTTGCAAAGGGTAGGAGCTCCTTCTTTCTTTCTGCTGCATAGAATTCCATTGTGTAAATGTACCACAGTTTTTTGATCCATTTATTTACTGATGGGAACCTAGGTTGCTTCCAGCACTTAGCTATTGTAAATTGTGCTGCTATGAACACTGAGGTGCATAGTTCCCTTTAGATTGGTTTTTCAGGGTTGTTAAAATATAATCCTAGTAGTGGAATAGTCAGGTCAAATGGTAGTTCCCTTTTTAGTTTCTTGAGGAAATTCCATACTGTTTTCCATAGTAGTTGTAGCAGCCTGCAATCCCACCAACAGTGCACTAGGGTCCCCTTTTCTCCACAACCTCTCCAACACTTGTTGTTTGTTGCTTTGTTTATGATGGCCATTCTGACCAGTGTGCACAGGTATCTCACTATGGTTTTAATTTACATCTCTATGATAGCTGGTGATACTGAGCATCTTAACTTGTGTCTCTGGATCCTCTGTATGTCCTCCTTGGAGAAGCATCTTTTCAAGTCCTTTGCCCATTTTTTTTAATTGGGTTGCTTGTCTTCTTAGAGTGGAGTTGTATGAGTCATTTATATACTTTGGAGGTCAAACCCTTGTCTGAGGTATCATTGACAAATATGTGTTCCCATATGGTTGGTTTGCTTTTTATTTTAATACTGTTTTTGTTAACCATGCAGAAGCTGTTTATTTTGATGAGACCCCATTTGTTTATTGTTTCCTTTATGTCCCTTGCTCTAGGGGACATATCAGTGAAAATATTGCTGCATGGCATATATGAGATTTTCCTGCCTATGTTCTCCTCTAGGACTTTAATGGTGTCATGACTTATATTTAAATATTTTATCCACTTTGAATTTATTTTTGTGTATGATGTAAGTTGTTACTCAAGTCTCAATTTTTGTATGTAGCTGTACATCTCTCCCAACACCATTTGTTGAAGAAGGTATCTTTTCCCCATTTTATGCTGCTTCCCTCTTTGTTGAATATGAATTGACCTTAGAGACTTGGGATATTTCTGGGCCATCTATTCTGTTTCATTTGTCCAACTCATTGATTTGAGTCACAGTTATTTTCCCTTTCCTGTTCATTCGCTGTATATTTCCCTTTGCTTCACTTTGTATAGCCTTCATTTCTTCCTTTATTTTGCGACTATACTCAATTCTGTGAGCATCCTGATTACCAGTCTTTTGAAAGCTGCATCAGGTAGATTCTATATCTCTTCATCACTTAGATCTTTTGATAGAGTTTTAATTTCTTCTTTCATTTGGGCCATGTTTCTTTGCCTCAGTGCACCTGTTACATTGTAATTGGCAGGGCCATACGTGTTTGCCAAGTTGGGGTAACCCACTTCACTACATTGTGGTGTTGAATGAGGGGGAAGGGTCAGAGAGGGAACAATGTAGTTGCTACTTTGCTCAGCTCCTGCTCCATTTTCAACCACTTCCCTACCTTCCCACAAGCAGATTGTGTCCTTTCAGTTGATGATTCCTGGGGGTGGGGGTGGACTTGTGTATGTTTTAGGATTCCATGGGCCTCTCCAGTGGACTCTTGTGTGAGACTGAGAGTTTTACCTGTTTCTGAAACCCACACAGGTTTTTACATGTAAAACCAGAGGTTTTGATGCTTTATTCCCCTGAGCTTGAACCCTGGGTTGCACAGTTTTTCCACCCCCCCCAGTTGTTGTTCTTGGCTTACCCACATGGATACATTTTTATATAATGGTGGGAGGAGTTCAAACAACTTCTCTTAGAAGTAATCACTGTGTGTACATAAACACATATGCATACAATACACAATATACAAGAAGCTGTAAAATGTTCACATTACAGCTTTTTGAGAATGCATGCTAAGAAAATGTTAAGCTATGTAGACAAAAAAAAATCCCACAGCAGCATTTTTTATAATTATACAAAGTGAATATTTAAAGATTTTGCTATAGGAAGATGTTTATATACACCAAAAAATGGAATATAATGCAGCTATGAGTAAGGATATTAAAAAAAAAAACATTCACTTTTTGGGAATATATTCATAAATTGATAAATAATAAAAATGCAGATACGCAGTTGCAGGTACAAAGTTATACTAACTTAGAAACCTATATTGTGCAAAGGAGTCAAGTACATACATTGAAATGTTGATGATGGTGAGATTATAGGTTATTTTAATTATTAATGTGTTTCTCAAGACTGATAGGAAGGGTGGAGATAGGCAGCCGGAGTGAAGAGGACACATGGAAAGGAAGAAATTGGCAGACCAGGTGGGAGAGGTAGAGGTGGTCAGACAGGGTAGTCTCACATTCACGTGCAGATAAAGTGGGAGGAGCAAATGGGGAGTGAGACAGACCATGCAACCCAGGGTTCCAGAACCTGGAAAGAAAGCTTCAAAACCTCTGGTGTAAAAAACCTGTGGGGCTTTCGGCAGCAGGAGAAACTGCCAGTCTCAAAAAAGAGTCCATTGGAGGGGCCCACAGTGTCCTAGAAAGTACACAAGTTCACTCATCAGAGAATCAGCACCAGAAGAGTGCAAATCACTTGTGGGTAGCAGAGGGAGTGACTGAAAGTGGGGTGAGAACCCAGCTAGCAGCATTGTCCCCTCTCTGACCCCTCCTTCACATATAACACCACAACATAGCAAAGTGGGTTGCCCTATTCTGGAGAATACCTAAGGTTCCACCCCATACAATGTAACAGCCACACAGAGACAAACAAATATAGCCCAAATGATAGAAGACATCAAAACTCCAGAAAAAGAACTAAGCAACAAGGAGATATACAACCTATCAGATGCAGAGTTCAAAACACTGCTAATTAGTATGCTCATAGAATTGAGTATGGTCACAAAATGAAGGAAGAAATGAAGGCTATATAAACTGAAATAAAGGAAAATATACAGGGAACCAACAATGAAGGGAAGGAAACTGAGACTCAAATCAATGATTTGGAAAAAAAGAAATAAATAAGCATCCAACCAGAACAAAATGAAGAAACAAGAATTAAAAAGAAAATGAAGAGAAGCTTAGGAACTTCTGGAACAACTTTAAACGCTCCAACATTGAAATTATAGGGGTGCCAGAAGAAGTGGAAGAGCAAGGAATTGAAAATTTATTTGAACAAATAATGAAGAAAACTTACCCAGTCTGATGAAGTAAATAGACTTCTTGGAAGCCCATGAAACCAGAGAGTCTAATGGACCCAAGGAAGAACACATCAAGGCATATCATAAATACATTGTCCAAGGTTAAATATAAAGAGAGAATCTTAAAAGCAGTCAGAGGAAAGGAGAGAGTTACCTACAAAGGAGTTCCAATAAGACTATCAGCTAATTTCCCAAAAGCAATCTTACAGGCAAGAAGGGGCTCAAAAGAAGCATTCAAAGTCATGGAAGACAAGGACCTACATCCAAGATTACTCTATCCAGCAAAACTGTCATTTAGAATGGAAGGTCAGATAAAGTGCTTCGTTGATAAGCTAAAGTTAAAGGAGTTCATGATTACCAAGCCCTTATTGTATGAAAAGTTAAGGGGACTTATCTAAGAAATAGAAGGTCAACAACTGCGAAAAGTAAAATTACAACAAAGTCACAACTATCGACAACTGAACCTAAAATAAACAAACAAACAAACAAACAAACAAACCAAAAAAGAAAACAACTAGAACAGGAACAGAATGACTGAAAGGGAGATCATGTGATTGGTTATCACTGGGGCTGGGAAAGGGGAGTATTGCAGGGCAAAGATATAGGAAATAAGAAGCAAAAATGGTAGGCATAAAATAGACAGGGGGAGATTAAGAAGAATATAGGAAATGGAAAAGCCAAAGAACTTATATGTACAGCCCATGGACATGAATTAAGCTGGGCGGTGGGATGCCAGGATATGGGGGATATAAGGCGGAGGGTGATAAGGGAGAAAAAAAAAATAGGACAATTGTAATAGCATAATCAATAAAATTATACTTTAAAATATTGGACAAGGGGAGAAGGAGCAGAAAATGGAGTAAAAATAGCCTCTTCAACAACTGGTGTTGGGAAATCTGGACAGCTACATGCAAAAATATGAAACTCAACCACCAACTTATACCATACACAAAAATAAACTCAAGATAGAAAAAAAGAATTAAATATAACTCATGACACCATAAAAGTCCCTGAAGAAGAACATAGATAGGAAAATCTCAGATATTTCATGCAGTAGTATTTTTACTGGTATGTCCCCTAGATCAAGGGATGTAAAGGAAAAAATAAACAAACGGGATTTCATCAACTTGAAATCTTCTGCATGACTAAAGAAAACATCAGGAAAATGAAAATGGAACCAACCTGATGGGAGAATATATTTGCAAATGATACCTTGGACAAGTGTTTGATGTCCAAAAGATATAAAGAATACACATGACTCCACCCCAGGAAGACAAACAAACCAATTTGAAAATGGGCAAGGGACCTGAACAGACACTTCCCCAAGAGAACATACAGAGGGCCCAAAGACATATGAAAGGATGTTCAGCATAACTAGTCATCAGAAAGATGCAAATTAAAGCCACAGTGAGATACCACTTCATGCCAATCAGAATTGTCATCATAAATCAACAAACAACAAGTGCTGGCAAGGTTGGGGAGAAAAGGAAACCCTAGTACACTGTTGGTGGGAATGCAGATGGGTGAAGCCACTGTAGAAAACAGTATGAAATTTTCTCAAAACTAAAAATGGAACTGCCTTTTGACCTAGCAGTTTCACTGCTGGGATTACACCTTAAAAATCCTGAAACACCCATTCAAAAGAACCTATGGACCCCAATGTTCATAGCACTGGAATTTACAATAGCCAAGTGCTGGAAACATCTTAAGTGCCCACTGTTAAATGAGTGGATCAAAAGGCTGTAGTATATTTACACAATAGAATACTACACAGCAGAAAGAAAGAAAGAGCTTGTACTCTTCACAACAGCATGGATGTATCTGGAGAGCATTAGGCTAAGTGAAATAAACCAGTTGGTGAACACAAATACCATATAATCTCACCTGTAAATGGAACCTAATCAACAACAGAAAAAAAAAAAAACAAGCAAAATATAACCAGTGCCAAGGAAATAAAGAACAAGTGATAATAACCAGAGTGGAGCAGAGTGGAGGGTAATGGGGAAAAGAAGGGGAAGGGTAATCAAGGAATACATATAAAAGACCCATGGTCAGTGCAAATGAGGGGTGGTGGTGGGAGCAGGAGGTGGGGGGATGGGGATGAGAAGAGTGGTGGGAGGAAAATTGGGACTTCTCTAGTAGAACAACAATAAAAATATTTTCAAATAGAATCATCTGGGCAGAAGGCTTGAAAATATACTAAATATTTGTTCCATAGTAAATGATTTTAAAAAATAGAGACATATGCATACATAGAGAGTAGACTGACAACTCTGGAGGAGGTTGTGGGGGTGGAGGGATCAGGCAAATAAAGACAAAAAGAACCAGACTTTACTCTCCAATATGAGAGATATATGAAAAAAATAATAAGATTGAGAGAAGATACATTGACATATGAATGTGTTTGAAAATTAGGCCTATGGAAAGATCTTAACAGGGTTGAAATAATTTAATTAGAAATGTAAAATTTATGAGATACATAATTTAATATGTCTGTAAGAACAGTATGCTACATTTTAAAGCTGATTATTAGCCAACATGCTTTGTTTTCCTGGCACCCGAAGGATGGAAAATTTCAGAATTAAGGGGGAAAATATTATGTTAACCAACAACAATATTTTAATCTCTCGTATTGTGGTACACTGTATTCTATGATGTCTCCCCAAATTTCTGCCCTCTGGTGTACATGCTTTATATAATCTCCTCCTATTGAGTGTGGGTAGAACCTGTGAATACAATTAATTGTTCTTTTGATTATGCTACATTATATAGTAAAACAATTTTTCAGGTGAATTAAGTTCCTCAATTAGTTGATCTAAAGATAGGTTGATTATTCAGTTGTGTCTTATTTAATCACACAAGCCTTTTAAAATTGTCTAGAGTTCAGAGTAAAGTCAAATATTTGAAGCACAAAAAGTATTTCATCTAATATTGATGGCTTGAACATTGAAGGAGTCACATGGAAAGGAATGTGAATGACCTTTGGGAGATAGAGTGGCCCCCTACTGATAGCCAGTAAATAAATGGATCCCTCAGTTCTACAACTGCTAGGAACTGAATTGTACAAATAAGAATGAGCAAGGCATTTTCTTTACACATTCCATATAAGAACTCAGCGTGGACAACACCTTGATTATAGGTCATACCCATGGAAACTGTGAGATAATAATTTTTTGTTGTTTTAAGGTCCTAAGTTTGTGGTAATTTATTGCACAGAAATAGAAGACTAATACACACAATGAATATAGCAGTGAAATTACTAAGAATACATATTAAAAAGCATATCATCTAGTGGGAGAGACAACAGGATAGATATCTATAAGCTTAATTAAAATAACAGGGTTGTGATTGTTCTATTATGGGAAATGATGGAATTTTCCTATGATGATGTTTAGCAGAAAAATGACTAAACAGATATCTGTTTGCATAATTTTAGGAAAATGTTGTCTGAGAGGCAAGGCTAGAATGAAGACTTTTCAGCCATATGACTTTAAAAATTAGTGCATAGTACTTACATTGACCATATATGCATTTTTAACTCCGGAATTTTTTATTTCTGTGCTAATTGTTATCCATTGAACTTCCAGTTCACTCTCTCCTCTTCTTTGTTCTGCTCCGTGCCTTGGGAGTCTGTCACCAAATACCTATCCCCTTGGATCCTTTGCTCTCTAATTTCTATGGCTTTTAGTCAATGGGAGACAATGGCAAGGGTTTAGAAGGAAGAGGGAAAATAAAGTCAAAACATTTCTGTACTTATCTCCTTCCTTAGCCTCACTTCACAGACATCAGCTGTGTCCCTCTAGCACTGTGTCTCTTATTAGGCAATTCCTCTTTACTCAATAGCTCCAGCTTTCAGTATGTTCAGAGAACACTATATTTCTCTAACCTAGAAGTGGTATTAGCTTTCTACTGTTTTTAGTGATGTAGTGTCTCATCACTTCTTGTTCACTTAACTATGTGCTATGAGCTCAATGTTTGTATTCCCATACAATTCATATGTTGAAACACTAGTACACCTTGTGATGGTATTTCAAGGTATGATCTTTGTGTGGTAACTAGATTTAGATTAGATATTGAAGGTGTGACACTCATAAGATTAGTGTCCTTATAAGAATCCATGGGCATTCAGTGGGGAAAGTTCTTGTGAGCACACTGGCAGATGGCGGCTGCCTGTAAACCAGGACAAGGAGGTCTCGGAAAGAAGCCTGCCTTGAAGACACCTTGATCTTGGACTTCTAGCCTCCATAACTCTGAGAAATAAATTTCTGTTGTTTAAGATACTCAGTCTGTGGGTTTTTTGTTTGTTTGTTTGTTTGTTTGTTTGCTTGTTTGTTTTGGCAGGCTGAGCTGACAAAGATACCATATATATTATATTTATATGTGTAAGTAGTATGCAATTTAAAATACATTTATGTAAAACATCTAAATAAATTCTGTTCCCTACCATGAAACTGAGTGGAACACCATCCAGGCCAGCTATTGACTAATTTTGTCTTTTGAAAAATTGTACCTGGTCTTTTTTGAAGCCTAGAAGTTAAAACACATCAAGATGATACATTTTGATTTTTAGTGCTGTGTACTCAGGTGGCAGTAGCAATAAGTAAATAAAGATTAATGTTCATGTGTTTGAGTTGGCAAGGCTGCTCTCCACGGACTGCTTAATTTTTCTGGACACTATACAGTATGAATGTTTATTCCTCATTCTGGTGGTTTTATCTATGTGGAGGACATTTTACCAACTATATTGCTCCTGGCTTCTCTTTGTCTCTTCACTCATTCCTCTACTGGATACATTAAATATGTAAATTTGGAAACAACAAATAGAGTAAGATCCATTCAGCTTCTACTTTCCTCTATGTAGTTGGCTTTCCTGCAAAGTGGGTGTATTCTCCTCAAGTCCTATATGATGGCACATCTCTCAGTCAACTGCTGGAATAACTGGGAGCACTAAAACTGATTCTGAGATTCAACATTAGAAAGCTGTTTTCATTTTAAGCTATGCTACATTCTCCAATTAGCATTTTTTTTAATTATTGTGTTTTTTGGAATGACATTGGTTAATAAGATTGTGTAAGTTTGAAGTGTACATTTCTAATGATATACGTTCAGTATATTACATTGTATGCCAACCACCCAAAGTCAAATCATCTTTCATTATATTTGGCCCCTTTACCCTTTATTATCCCCATCCCCTTTTCTCTGGTAACCATACTGTTGTCTGTGTCTATGAGTTTCAGTTTTATATCCTACACATGAGTGAAATAACATGGTTCTTAGCTTTTTCTGACTGACTTATTTCACTTAGTATAATATTCTCAAGGGTTGTGCATGTTTTCACAAATGATAGTATTTCATCTTATGGCTGAGTATTATTCCATAGTACTCATATATATGTACCATGGTTCAATTAGCTTTGAAAATCAATTAAAGTGGTGAAGTAGGATGCTATTTATTTGGGTTGCCTGTAGATCCCAAGAATCCCTTTACATCATTACTGGCACCATATTAAACCTCCTGAACAAAATAATATTTGGCACTTTTATTTCATATAAATCCCCTTCAAAATGATCAGATATGTCTATTTGACAAGTTATATATGCAGAGAACTGCAAGAAGGAACTTCTTTTTTTAAAAATATTTTATTTATTTATTTTTAGGGAGGGAAGGGAGGGAGATAGAGATAGAGATGATAGAGATAGAGACAGAGAGAGAGAGAGAGAGAGAGAGAGAGAGAGAGAGAGAGAGAAACATCAATGTACGGTTGCTGGGGGTTATGGCCTGCAACCCAGGAATGTACCCTGGCTGGGAATCGAACCTGGGACACTTTGGTTCCCAGCCCGTGTTCAATCCATTGAGCTATGCCAGCCAGGGCTAGGAACTTCTTACATGCTTTTGAAGCAATCATATTTTTATTAAAAGTGTTTCTGTTAATAACAACGATGTGATATTTAGTTAAACTGGAAGCAGTGAACTATTCAATCATGAAGAGAAGAAATGCAGAGATATAGGCGTAATTAGGTAGTTTTCATCATGAACTTTAAAAAGCACATTTAAACAGATCACAACTAGATTTTTAAAAAGACTTTTATTGTTATTCTATTACAGTTGTCCCAATTTTTCTCCCTTTGTCCTCCTCCACCCATCCTACCTCCCCAAGTCTCACATTCAATTCTCACACTGTTGTCTATGCCCATGGGTCATTCATATATGTTCTTCAACTAGCCCCTTCCCCTTCTTTCAAATGACATCATGCAGCAATTTCACAACAGGAAGTAAGGGCCTGGCAAGTGTTAGGAAACATGAAAAAAGAAGTGTTGAGAGAGGAGATTTTTTTTTTATCTTAACCCAAGGACATTCTTTTTTCATTGCTTTTTTAGAGATAGAGGAAGGCAGAGAGAAACATTGATGCAAGAGAGAGAGAATTGATTGGTTCTGTCATATGGGTCTAGTCCAGGGATCATATGTGCCTGGGCTGGGGATTGAACCCACAACCTTTAGGTTATAAGGTGCTCCAACCAACAGAGCCACACTGGCTGGGGCAGATGGGGCCCTTCCTTAGCACAACTTTCACAGCTTTTGGCCTGGTCATTGCTTTGACTCATTTAAGATATTATTTGGAGGAAACTCAAGGGCAGATAAGTTATCTTTATTTTTACTTTTTAATTTTCAGGATTCAATTTTCTTGCTTACTCCCAACAATCCCATCTTTTAGAATAAATATTATGAATAAATTTAGAATTATGAATAAATCCCATCATTTAGAATAAATATTTAGAATAAATATTATAAAAGAAGCAAGTCATCGCTTGCTTCTTGTAGCTTGGTGACATTCTCTTTCTGCTCTCTAGACATTCTGATTTTGACAGTCTAAACACTTCTGACTTAGTTAGTTGTAACTTTCTCTGGTCTCTAATTTTCTGTAATATTTCTTTTAAACTTTTGACCCTGCTTGGGAATGGTGGTATTCATATTAAGTACAGAATTTGGTAATCACAATGTAGCATTCAGATATTTTTTGTTACTACTCTGCATCAGTCTATTGCTTGAGGCTTTTTTTTTCCCTTCTAATGTGTATCTTCAGAAGTCTGTGCCATATTATGTCTCGTTTTGAACTGCAGAACTGAGAATGTATCATTATGTGTTGAAATTCTTGGACTCCTCTGCTGAAACCTTTTCATTTCACAACTGCATTTATTATACAGTAATGTAATTACATACATCATTCTTATGGGGATTTGAAATGTTCACTTCAAGTGTCTGGAAGCACAAGGCATTTTCATCAGGTATTTAAAATAGCTGGAGAAAATAGCTGGAATTACCAGCATCTGAACATTGTATATTGATTTAAGTCATAGATTTTATGCCTAAATAAGACTAAGACTATCCAGGAAGGACAATCAAAACCTGAACTTTTGTCATAGTGCCTATAGCAGAGGGTTTGCATATCTTATTGCATTTTTTATTACAGAACATTGCTGGTGCCCTTAGAGATGTGTAGCATTTAGAACTACTTTTATTTTTCCATTCTGTCTAATAATCTAAAGAATCTCTCACAATTACAAAGGGCTCTGCATCCTAAAGAGCTTCATAAACTACACATGTGTAGGAATTACTTACTGTAACACTGAAAGTCATCTTGCTGTGGAGAATGAGTTTAGGGATTTTTCATGACCACAACTAGCCACATCTTTAAGTTTATGACTAATTTTAAGGGAAAGGCAACATATACTTAAATTTTACAACAGTTTGATTCTATACTATGTATAACAAAAAGGTCATATGTTTAAATTGCACTGCAGAACCTAGAAGATATTTTTGGAGATGGTATGTCAGCTTTCTCTTAGTGTAGCAGAGTTTTATGTAAACCTTGGGATGGATATAGCAAGACATCATATACCTTCTTTGAGGCACTTGCTTCAGTACATATATTTCTTTTAATTAATTAATTAATTTTTATTAATTATGCTATTACAGTTTTCCCAATTTTCCCCTTTATCCCACTCCACCTTGTTCCCCCAACCCTCCAGCATTCCCCCCCTTAGTTCATGTCCATGGGTTGTACACATAAGTTCTTTGAGTCTTGTTCCTATACCATTTTTTATCTCTCTCCATCTATTTTATACCTACTAATTATGCTTCTTTTCCCCTGTACCTTTTCTCCACATCCCTCCCTTCCCCCTCCCCACTGAACCCCCTCCTTGTGATGTCCATTTCTTTGATTCTGTTCTTGTTCTGGTTTGCTTAGTTTTGTTTTCATTGTTTTCCTTTTCTTTTAGTTTCATTTGTTAATAATTGTGAGTTTGTTGTTCATTTTACTGTTCATATTTTTAATCTTCTTTTTCTTAGATAAGTCCCTTTAACATTTCATATAATAAGGGCTTGGTGATGATAAACTCCTTGAATTTGACCATATCTGGGAAGCACTTTATCTGCCCTTCCATTCTAAATGAAAGCTTTGCTGGATAGTCATCTTGTGTGTAGGTCCTTGCCTTTCATGACTTCAAATACTTCTTTCCAGTCCCATCTTGCCTGTAATATTTCTTTTGAGAAACTAGCTGATAGCCTTGTAGGAACTCCTTTGTAGGTAACTGTCTCCTTTTCTCTTGCTGGTTTTAGGATTTTCTATTTGCCTTAATCTTAGGTAACTTAATGATGATACACCTTGGTGTGTTCCTCTTTAGGTCCAATTTCATTGGGACTCTCTCAGCTTCCTGGATTTCCTGGAAGTCTATTTTCTTTGACAAATTGAGGAAGTTTTCCTTCACTATTTGTTCAAATAAGTTTTCGAATTGTTGCTATTGTTCTTCTACTCCTCGCACCTCTATAATTTGAATATTGGAATGTTTCAGGTTATCCCAGAGGTTACTTAGCCTCTCTTCATTTTTTGGATTCATGTTTCTTCACTTTGATCCAGTTGGGAGTTCATTTCTTCCTTTTGTTACAAATCATTGCTTTGAATTCTGATTTCCTTCCTGTCACTGTTAGTTCCCTGTATATTATGCTTTATTTCATTTTGGGTATCTTTCATTTTTTGACAAAGCTCAATCACTTCTGTGACCATTTTGATTACTAGTGCTTTAAATTGTCCATCAGGTAGGTTGGCAATCAATTCATCACTTAGTTTTCTTTCTTACCTTTTGCTCTGTTCTTTCATTTGTACTATATTTCTTTCTTTTTTTATTTTATTTTAATCACTGTTCAAGTACATTGTTCTGTCCTTTACTCCCATTCCAGCCCACCCACCCATCCCTTCCCACCTCCCTCCCATTTACACCCCCCTAGTTTTTGTCCATGTGTCCTTTAAATTTGTTCCTGTAAACCCTTCCCATTCTCCCCTGAAATTCCTTCCCCTCTGGTCACTGTCAGCCTGTCCTCTATTTCAGTGTGTTTGACTATATTTTGCTTATTTCTTTGTTTTGTTGTTTAGGTTCCTGTTAAAGGTGAGATCATATGGTATTTGTCTTTCACTGCCTGGCTTATTTCGCTTAGCATAATGCTTTCCAGCTCCATCCAAGTAGTTGTGAAGGGTAGGAGCTCCTTCTTTCTTTCTGCTGCATAGAATTCCACTGTGTAAATGTACCACAGTTTTTGGATCCATTCATTTACTGATGGGCATCTAGGTTGCTTCCAGCACCTAGCTATTGTAAATTGTGCTGCTATAAACATCGGGATGCAAAGGTTCTTTTGTATTGATGTTTCAGTGTTCTTAGGATATAGTCCCAGCAGTGGAATTGCAGGGTCAAAAGGCAGATCCATTTTTAGTTTTCTGAGGAAGTTCCATACTGCTTTCCATAGTGGTTGTACCAGTCTGCAGTCCCAATAACAGTGCACTAGGGTCCCCTTTTCTCCACAACCTCTCCAACACTTGTTGTTTGTTGCTTTGTTTATCATGACCATTCTTACTGGTGTGAAGTGGTATCTCCTTGTGGTTTTAATTTGCACCTTTCTGATAGCTAGCAGTATTGAGCATCTTTTCATGTGTCTCTGGATCCTCTGTATGTCCTCCTTGGAGAAGCATCTTTTCAAGTCCTTTGCCCATTTTTTTTTAAATTGGGTTGCTTGTCTTCTTAGCATGAAGTAGTACGAGTTATTTATATACTTTGGAGGTCAAAACTTTGTCTGAGGTGTCATTGGCAAATATGTGTTCCCATATGGTTGGTTTGCTTTTTATTTTAATACTATTTTGTTAGCCATGTAGAAGCTGTTTATTTCGATGAGACCCCATTTGTTTGTTGTATCCTTTATATCCCTTGCTCTAGGGGACATATCAGTGAAAATATTGCTGCATGGCATATATGAGATTTTCCTGCCTATGTTCTCCTCTAGGAATTTATTGGTGACATGGTTTATATTTAAATATTTTATCCATCTTGAATTTATTTTTGTATATGGTGTAAGTTGGTACTAGAGTTTCTTTCTTTTTCTTTTCTTTCTTTCTTTTTTTTTCGTTTTTGCAAGTAGCTGTCCTGTTATCCCAACAGCATTTCTTGAAGAGGCTATTTTTACTCCATTTTATGTTGCTGCCTCCTTTGACAAATATTAATTAACCATTGATATGTGGGTTTATTTCTGGGATCTCTGTTCTGTTCCATTGGTCCATGTGCCTGTTTTTACGCCAGTACCAGGCTGTTTTGATTACAGTGGCCTTGTAATATAGTTTAGTATCACTTATTGTGACCCCCCCCCCCCATACTTTATTTTTTCTCAAAATTGCAGCAGCTATTCGGGGTCATTTTTGGTTCAATATAAATTTTTGAAGTGTTTGATCTTTGTGAAATATGGCATTGGTACTTTAATAGGCATTGCATTGAATCTGTAAATTGCTTTGGGTAGTATGGACATATTGATGATGTTAATTCTTCTAATCCATGAAGACGGTATATGTTTCCATTTCTTTGTACTTTCCTTGATTTCTTTATTCAGTGTTATTTAGTTTTCTAAATACAGGTCTTTTATCTCTGTGGTTAGGTTTATTCCTAGGTATTTTATTTTTCTTTTTGCTATATCAAAAATAATTTTTTTTGCTATATCAAAAATAAGAATTTTTTCTTGATTTCTGCTTCTGCTGTCCCATTGTTTGTGCACAGAAATGCCTTTATTTTCTGGATATTGACTTTGTATCCTGATGTTTTGCCAAATTCATTTATTAGGTCAGGCAGTTTTTTGGCAGAGTCTATAGTATTTTCTATGTACACTAATATGTCATCTGCAAACAGTGACAGTTTTGTTTCCTCCTTTCCAATTCGGATGCTTTTTATTTCTTTTTCTTGTCTGATCGCTGTGGCTAAATCCTCCAGTACTATATAGAATAGAAGTGATGAAAAAGGACAGCTTTGTCCTGTTCCTGATCTTAGTGAAAAAGGTTTTAGTTTTTTCCCATTGAGTATGATGTTGGCTGTAGGTCTCTCATATATGGCCTATGGCCTTGATTATGTTGAGGAATGCTCCCTCTATTCCCACTTTGCTGAGTGTTTTTATCATAAATGGGTTCTGCATCTTATCTAATGCTTTTTCCACATCTATTGATATGATCATGTAATTTTTGTCTTTGCTTTTCTTTATGTGATGTATTACATTTACTGACTTGAAAATATTGTACCATCCATGCATCCCTGGGATGAATCCCACTTGCTCATGGTGTATGAACTTTTCAATGTACTGTTGAATGCCATTTGCCAATATTTTGTTCAGGATTTTAGAGTCTGTGTTCATCAGCAATAATGGCCTAAAGTTTTCTTTCTTTGTTGTGTCTTTATCTGATTTGGGGATTTGGATGATGCTGGCCTCATTAAAGGTGTTTGGGAATTTTCCATCTTTTTGGATTTTTTTAAATAGTCTTTGAAGTATAGGGGTTAACTCCTACTTAAATGCTTTGTAAAATTCTCCTGTGAAACCATCTGATCCAGGGCTTTTGTGTGTTGGGAGTTTTTTGATTACTGCTTCATTTTTTTTTTTTTTTTTTTGCTGTTATTGGTTTGTTCAGACTTTCTGCTTCTTTTTCATTGAGTTTTGGAAGATTATTTTTCTCTAGAAATTTGTCCATTTCAGCTAGGTTTTCAAATTTCTTGGCATATAATTCTTTGTAGTAATTTCTTACAATCCTTTGTATTTCTATGGTATCAGTTGTAATCTCTCCTCTTCCATTTCTGATTGTGTTTATTTGGGTCTTCTCTGTTTTTTTTTCTTGATGAGTCTGCTTAAAGGTTAGTCAATTTTGTTTATCTTTTCAAAGAACCAGCTCCTGGATTCATTGATCCTTAGAATTGTGCTTTTAGTCTCTATGTCATTTAATTCTGCTCTGATCTTGGTTATTTCCTTCCTTCTACTTGCTTTTGGTTGTCTTTATTGTTGTTCCTTGAGTACTTGTAGGCGTAGGGTTAGGTTGTTTATTTGAAATGTTTCTATCATTTATAGGTAGTCCTGTATCACCATAAACTTTCCTCTCAGGGCTGCCTTCACTGTGTCCCATATGGTTTGGGTTCTTGAGAGTTCAATTTCATTAGTTTCTAGAACTTTTTTATTTCTTCCCTAATTTCATTCTTGACCCATTCATTGTTTAATAGCATGCTATTTAATCTCCATGATTTTGAGTGTTTTTTTTTTTTCCCCTTGCGGTTGTTTTCTAGTTTCAGTCCCTTGTGTAATGAGAAAATGGTTCTTATGATTTCAATTTTCTTGAATTTGTTGAGGCTTGTTTTGTGTCCTATCATGTGGTCTATCTTTGAAAATGTTTCATGTGCATTTGAAATGAGTGTGTATTTAGCTTCTTTGGGATGGAGGGCTCCCTCTCTCTCTCTCTCTCTCTCTCTCTCTCTCTCTCTCTCTCTCTCTATATATATATATATATATATATATATATATATATATATATGTGTCTGTGTGTGTGTGTGTGTGTGTGTGTGTAGTGTGTGTGTAATTATTTACATCCATTTCCTCTAGGGCATTCTTCAATGCCACAATATCTTTGTTAATATTTTATTTGGAAGATCTGCCCATTTTTGACAGTGGGGTGTTAAAGTCCCCCACTACAATTGTGTTGCTGTCAATATCTTTCTTGTAGTCCTCTAAGATTTTCTTTATGTATTTGGGTGCTCCGATTTTGGGTGCATATACATTTACAATGTTTATGTCTTCTTAATGGATTCTTCCCTTGAGTGTTATGTAGTGACCTTCTGGGTCTCTCTTTATGGCCCTTTTTTGGAAGTGTATGACTGATACGAGTATTGTTACCCCGGCTTTTTTTTTTTCCTGTCCATTTGCTTGGAAAATTTGTTTGCAACCCTTCACTTTCAGTCTGTGTAGGTCTTTTGTCCTGAGGTGGGTCTCTAGTAGGCAGCATTTGTGTGCGTCATGCTTTCTTATCCCTTCAACTATTCTGTGTATTTTGATTGGAAAATTTAATCCATTTACATTGAAGTTTATTATTGATAGGTACTTATTTATTGACATTTATGTGCCTCTGTTCATCTCTCTCTCTTTTCCTTCCTTTCATTAAAGAAGTCCCTTTAGTATGTCTTGCAGAGCTGGTTTGATGGAGGTGTATTCGTTTAGACTTCTTTTGTCTGGGAAGCTCCTTATTTGGCCTTCTATTTTGATTGAGAGCTTTGCTGGGTAAAGTAGCCTTGGTTGCAGACCTCTGGTTCTCATTACTTCGAATATTTCTTGCCATTCTCTTCTGGCTTGGAGTGTTTCCATTGAGAAGTCAGCTGTTAGCCTTATTGGGGCTCCCTTGTATGTTACTTCCTCTTTCTCCCTGGCTGACTTTAAGATTCTCTCTTTGTCTTGGAGTTTTGCCATTTTAATGATGATGTGTCTTGAGGTGGGCCTCTTTGGTTCCTCTTGATTGGGACTCTCTGTGGTTCCTTGATTTGTTTTACTTTTTTCTCTCATCAAATTGGGGAAGTTTTCCATAATTCCTTTTTTCACATAGGCTTTCTTTTTCTGGCTGTTCTTCTTCTTCTTTGGGTATCCCCATTATATGGATAGTATTACATTTCACATTGTGTTGCATTTCTTTTCATCCCTCTTCATGGTTTCTTAGTCTCTTTTGCTTTTCTTGCTGTTTCTGATTTTTTTCTACTTTGTCTTTTAATTTGCTGATCCGATCTTCTGCTTAATCAATCCTGCTTTTCATTCTTTGTACTGTATTCTTCAGTTCAGAAATTGTATTCTTCATTTCTTCTTGGCCTGTGTTGATAGTCTGTATTTCCTTTTTCATGTTGATATAGTTTTCAGTTAGTTCATTGTGATTGCCCTGTAGTTTTTGGTAGTTCATTGTGAGCTCGTTGATCTTCCTGATAATCATTTTTTTTAACTCAATATCTGATAGTTGAGTTGCCTCTATTTCATTCAGCACTCTTTCTGAGGTTTCCTCCTTTCCCTTCATTTGGGGATTGTTTCTTTGTCTTCTCATTGTTCATGAGGTTCTTCTTGTTACCTTCTGCTTCTTAAGTTGTTCTGTTCTCATTCCCTGGGTTTATGGTGTGAACTTCTGTGGTAGAATACCTGTGAGATTCATTGGTGTAGTCTTTTTTGGGTATCCTAGTGTTCACAACTTCCCCTTCCTCTTTTTTTTTTTTTTTTTGATCAGTTGGAGGGGTAAGGCAAAATGGTTTAGGGTAGCAAGAGAGTATTCTATGATATTTACAGTAGCAGCCAGCATAGAAGAGATAGGAGATTCTTTGGATATGTATTGTGTTAACCATGATCTTCCACTACACTAGCCACTTTTTAGAAAAGATGGAAAAAAGATAAGATTCTTGTTGGGGAGGAAAGTATTGTGAGCTGGATCTAGAAAGCAGTGAGGCTGTGGGAGGTCATATTCTGAGTTAGTGTGAGACTAAAGAATAGTGAATAGATGTAGTGTGTGAGAGAATAGAGCTAACCACTACAGGAATACAGTTCAGGAGATCTGGGAGGGATGTTGTCTAGTATTTACAATTATGTGGAATAGGTCTTATTTACAGTAATATTAGAACAACAATCATGTGGCAGAATCTATGAGATCTAGATAACAAGAATAAGGAGCATAGAACCTTGAGAAGTGTACTAATAGAACACAAATGAAGGACAGTAAATTAGCAGTACCTTATGAATGAGATAACAGGGGAAAGATATCAAATGATACAGTATAACCAGCGAAGCAAAAAAGACTATACAGAAAGCAGAGAAATACCAAAATACTATTACAATAAAAAATGTAAGAATAATTAAAAAAGGTAATACAAATATGCAATAACTTGCAGATTCAAAAACAAAGGACAAAAGCAGAAGATGGAATGAAGAAGAGATTAATTTGGAAAGGAAGGAATAACACATCTGCTTTTTCAATGTCTGGAATAATTTTTGATCTCCAATTTTCATAAATGTTGTGATATTGTTAGCTTTTTGCTCTGTCTCTCCTAGATCAGTTAGTTTTTTTCCCATGTGTAGCAAGAAGTGGAATCTGCTCCCTCCTACCATGCTGCCATCTTCCAAGTCTCATGTCAGTAGATATATTTCCACACGAGCTTTTTGTTCCCTAAGGTTCACTCTTAATTTTGGAATGAGGTGGCGTGCTAGTCAACAAGGATTGTGTTCCAGCTTTAGTACCAAAAGACTTTCTTATAAGTTTTTAATTAATATTCAAATACAGTTGTTTCCATTTTATCACCACAATTTCCCCTTGCCCCACCCATCCACACTTCCCACCCTTAATCCTATCTACCTTTGGCTTTGCCCATGGGGTCTTTATACGTGTCCTTTAATGACACTTTCCTTTCTTTCCCCCATTATCCTCCTCCCCTCTGGTTACTGTCAGTTTATTGTTTATTTCAATATCTCTGGTTATATTTAGCTTGACTGTTTTGTTGATTATGTTGCACTTAAAGGTGAGATCATATGGTATTTGTCTTTCACTGCTTGGCTTATTTCACTTAGCATAATGCTCTCTATCTACACCCATGCTGTCATGAGGGGTAGGTGTTCCTTTTTTCTTTCTGCTGTGTAGTATTCTATTGTATAAATGTGGTACATTTTTTTGTTCCACTGATTTACTAATGGGCATCAAGTTGCTTTCCAGCACGTGGCTATTGTAAATTATGCTAGTGTGAACATTGGAGTGCATAGACTGTTTTGAATTAGTGTTTCATAATTCTTAGGGTATAATACCAGCAGTGGAACTGATGGGTAAAAAGTCAGTTCCATTGTTACTTTTTTAAGGAAATTCCATACTATTTTCCACAGTAGCTGCACCAGTATGAATTCCTACCAGCAATGTACTAGGGTTCCCTTTCCTCCACAAACTCACCACCACTATTATTTGTTGCTTTGTTTATGATGGCCATTCCCAATGGTGTGAAGTAGTATGGTGGTTTTTCTCATTGTGGTTTTAATTTGCATCCCTTGATGGCTATTGATGTTGAGCATCCTTTCATATGTCTCTGAGCTCTCTGTATGTTCTCCTTGGAGAAGTGTCTGTTCAAGTACTTTGCCCATGTTTTAATAGAACTGTTTGTCTTTCTGGAGTGGAGTCATGTGATTTCTTTATATATTTTGGAGATCAAACCTTTGTCTAAGATATGATTGGTAAGTATATTTCCCCATACAATTCATTCCCTGTTCATTTGGATGTTTTCCTTCACCATGCAGAAGTTTTTTCTTTTGATAAAATCCCATTCATTTATTCTTTCCCTTATATCACTTGCTCTGGGGGGCATATCAGTGAAAATATGGCTGCATGGGATATCTGAGATATTCCTGCCTGTGTTCTCCTCTATGACTTTTATGTTATAGCAGCTTATATTTAACTCTTTTCAATCTTGTGTTCTTTAGTATTTATGGTATAAGTTTGTGGTCAAGTTTCATACTTTTCTTGCATATAGCTGTCCAGATTTTCCAACACCATTTGCTGAAGAGTCTATTTTTACTCTATTTTATGCTTGTACTTTCTTTTTCCAATATTAATTGACCATAGAGACTTGAGTTTATCTGAGATGTCTATTCTGTTCCATTTAACTATATGTCTGTTTTTTTTTTTTTATATATATACTCTTTTTTAAAGATCATTTCCTCTGGGAACCAAAGTGTCCCAGGTTCGATTCCCAGCCAGGGTACATGCCTGGGTTGCAGGCCATAACCCCCAGCAACCACACATTGATGTTTCTCTCTCTCTCTCCCCCTTCCCTCTCTAAAAATAAATAAAATCTTTAAAAAAAGATTATTTCCTTATTTTTAGAGAGAGGGGAAGGTAAGGAGAAAGAGAGGAAAAGAAACATCAATGTCTGGTTGTCTCTTATGCACCCCCCACAAGGGACCTAGCCTGCAACTCAGGCATTTGCCCCAACTAGGAATTGAACCTGTGACTCCTTGGTTCACAGGCCAGCACTCATTCCACTGAGGCACACCAGCCAAGTCTATGTGTCTGTTCTTATGCCAGTACCAGAGTATTTTGATTACCATGGCCTTGTAATAGAGTTTGGTGTAAAGTATGGTGATCCCTCCTACTTTGGTTTTCTTTCTCAAAATTACTGTGGCCATTCAGGGTCATTTTTGATTCTATGTAAATTTTTGAAATGTTTGTTATATTTCACTTATTAGGTCAAGTAATTTTTTGGCGGCATCTATTAGGTTTTCTATGTGTACTATAATGTCATCTGCAAACAATGACAGTTTTACTTCTTCCTTTCCAATTTGCATGGTTTTTATTTCTTCTTCTTGTCTGATTGTTGTGGCTAGGACTTCAAATACTATGCTGAAAGAAGTGGTGAAAGTGGACATCCCTATGTTAATCCTGATCTTAGTAGGAAATCTTTTAGTTTTGTCAGTTGAATATGATGTTGCCTGTAGTTTTCTCATACATGGCCTTTATCATGTTGAGATATGTTCCCTCTTCTCCCACTGTGCTGACCACTTTTATCATAAATGGGTGCTGTAGCTTATCAAATGCTTTTTCTGCATCTATTGATATATCATGTGATTTTTCTATTTTCTTTTGTTTACATGATGTATTATGTTTATTGATTTGTGAATATTGTGCCATCCTTGCCCACCTGAGATGAATACCACATGACCATGGTGTATGATCTTTTTGATGTATTGCTGGATGTAGTTTGCCAGTATTTTGTTGAGTATTTTAGCATCTATGTTCATCAGTGATATTGGCCTGTTGTTTTCTTTCTTAGTTGTATCTTTGGTTTTGAGATTAGGATAATGCTGGCCTCATAAGAAGTGTTTGGGAGTCTTCCCTCTTCTTTGATTTTTTGGACCAGTCTGTAAAGGATGGGGTTAGCTTTTAAATGTTTTGTGAAGTTCTCTGGTGACACTGTTTGGCCCAGGACTTTTGTGTAATGGGAGTTTTTTTTTATAACTGCTTCAATTTTTCCAGCTGTTTTCAGTCTGTTCAGGCTTTCTGCTTCTTCATCATTCAGTTTGTGAAGATTACATTTTTCTAGTAATTTATCCATTTCACCTAGGTTTTCAAATTTCTTGGCATATAGTTCTTCATAGTAATTTCTTATAATCCTTTGTATTTCTATATCAGTTGTAATCTTTTTTCTTTCATGTCTAATTTTGTCTATTTGAGTCCTCTCTTTTTCTTGATTAGTCTGCTTAAAGGCTTACCAATTTTGTTTATCTTTTAAAAGAAACAGCTCCTGGATTTACTGATCCTTAAAATTGTCCTTTAGTCTCTATGTTCTTTAATTCTGCCCTGATCTTGAATATTTCTTTCCTTCTACTTGCTGTGGGCTTTATTTGTTTTTGTTCCTCCAGTTTTTATAGATGCAGTGTCAGGTTGTTTAATTGAAATGTTTCTTAAGCTCTGGCTGGTGTAGCTCAGTGGATTGAGCACAGGCTGGGAACCAAAGTGCCCCAGGTTCGATTCCCAGCCAGGGTGCATTCCTGGGTTGCAGGCCAGAACCCCCAGCAACTGCACATTGATGTTTCTCTCTCCCTCTATCTCTCTATCTCCCTCCCTTCCCTCTCTAAAATAAATAAATAAATAAAATCTTTAAAAGAAATGTTTCTTACTTTTTTATGTAGCCCTGTATCACTATGAACTTCACTCTCAAGAATGTCTTCACTATGTCCCATAAGTTTTGGTCTGTAGTGAGTTCATTTTCACTTGTTACCAGATTTTTTTTTATTTCTTCCTTAATCTCATTGTTAACCCATGTTTTAAATAGTATGCTATTTCATATTATGAGTTTAAGTGTTCTTGATTTTTTTTCCTTGAGATTGTTTTCTAGTTTCACGTCTTTCTGGTCTGAGAAGATGCTTAATATGATTTCAATGTTCTTGGATTTGTTGAGGCTTGTTTTGTTTCCTATTATGTGGTCTATCTTCAAAGAAGTCCCTTGTGCATTTGAAAAGAATGTGTATTTTGCTTCTTTGGGATGAAAGGTTATGGATATATAACGATATATATATATATATATATATATATATATATATATATATATATATATAGTCTGTTAAGTCCATTTGATTTAAGATATTATTCAATGCCCCAATATCCTTGTTCTTTTGTTTGGAAGATCTATCCATTTTTTTAAATAAAGTATAAAAATCCCATAATATAAGTTTATTGCTATCTATATCTTTCTTGAGACTACCAAGATTTTCATTATATATTTGGGGCTTCCTATGTTGTGTGCAGATATGTTTATAATGTTTATGTCTTCTGCACAGATTCTTCCCTTGAGTATTTGAAGTGTCCTTCTGAGTCCCTTTTTATGGCCTTTGTTTTGAAGTCTATTTTATCAGAAATAAGTATTGCTACCTCAACTTTTTTTTCCTGGCTGTTTTAATGCAATTTTTGTCCAGCCCTTCACTTTCAGACTGTGTCGGCCTTTGGTTCTTAGGTGGATCTTTTGTAGACAGCATATGTGCTGTTCATGTTTTCTTATCCATTCAGCTCACCTGTGCCCTTTGATGGAAGCATTTCATGTATTTACATTTAAGGTTATTATTGATAGGTAATTGTTCACTGCCATTTTACTCCCTTTGTACCTTTGTTCTTTTATCTCTCACTGTTTTCTTCCTCTCCTTAATGCACTCCCTTTAGCATATTTTATAATGATGGTTTGGTGGAGGTGTATCCTTTGAGACTTCTTTGTCCAGGAAATTCCTTATTTGGCCTTCCTTTTTAATTAAGAGCATTGCTGGATAGAACAGTCTCCGTTTCAGGCCTTTGTTTTTCATTACTTGGAGTATTTGTTGCCAGTCCCTTCTGGCTGGTACTGATTATGTTGAGAAGTCAGCTGTTAGCCTTATCAGGCCTCCATTGTATTTTACCTCTTGTTTCTCCCTGGATGCTTTTAAAATTCTCTCTCTTTCTTTAAATTTTGCTATTTTCATTATGATGTGTCTTGGAGTGGTCCTCTTTGGGTTCCTCTTGATTTCGATCCTGTCTGTTTCCTGGACTTGTGTGGCTTTTTGTCTTACCAAATTAGAGAAGTTTTATATCACTACTTTTTCAAACAAGGTATCTGTTCTTTGTTCCTCTTCTTCTCTTTCTGGTATCCCTAGTATATGGATATTATTATGGATTTCTTATTGTCCTGTGTCTCCCTTAATCCCTATCTGTCCTTTGTGAGTATTTTTTCTTTTTATTGCTCTTTTGGGAGTTTTTTCTGCCTTGTCCTCCAGCTCACTGATTCAATTCTCTGCTTTATTGAGCCTGCTTTTGATTTCTTCTACTACTATGTTTTTTAATTCAGAAATTGTATTCTTCATTTCTAGGCTTTTGTTGATTGTTTCTATGTCCCTTTTTATGTGGATACATTTTGCAGTAAGTTCTTCATAGTTTCTCTGTAGTTTTTGGTAATTGGCACTGAGCTCACTGAGCTTCCTGATAACCATTGTTTGAACTCAATATCTAATAGTTGACTTGCCTCTATTTCACTTAGCATTCTTTCTGAGGATTCTTCCTTTCCTTTTGATTGAGGATATTTTTGTCTTCCCTTTATTTGTGGGACTCTTCTTGTTTGCTTCTGCTTCTTTAGATTTGTTTTGACTTCCTTATTTTGTGGTGGGAACTCCTATGGTAGGAGGCTTGTGAGATTCAGTGGTGCAGTCCTTGATCTCCTGAACTTGGGATCCCCTTGGGGATGCCCTTTATGTCTTTTAAATTGGTTTTCTGGATGTAATTAGATTATGATTGTTGTTGTGTCTTTCTTTTGTGGGTCATTTCCTCCAGCTGATTGACTGAGGGTCAGTCTGCCCACCACATCTTGTGTGCTGTTGTGCATGGCCTGCCATAACAAAGCCACAAAGCCCAGGAAACAAACCCACACCTGCCAAGATAACTCCCCCCCCCACAATACCACTATGAACAGCAAATGAACCTGTATTAATAAGGTTATAAAGTGATTAAGACTATTATAAGACAAGAGAGTGAATATGAGATGCCCTACTGAAAGAAAAATGATTTTGTGAGGGTAGGTGGAGGAGCACTAATAAGAGTCGTGAGTTGGAGCAATGAAAAGAGAGAAGGCACAATTTACCTCATGAACAATAAAAGGGAATGAAGAATTTAGAATGGAATATGAGAAGGGAAATGTATGGTATTAAGTTTAAATAGAAATAAAAATAATATAAAATAAAGTGAGAGAAAGAAAAATGAAGGAAAATAGTAAAGAAATTATATTTTAAAATAGGAGCCAAATTGGAAAGCTCCACCAGAGTACTATCAACAACAAATGAGCTAAAATTAATATAAGTGGTATGGGAATAAAAGGGGAAAAAGAAACAAATAAAAGTCTAAGAGATGCTAAGAGAAATGGGAAACAATTTTGAAATGATAGTGAGAGAGGGAATACAAAGAGTGAGGAACAAAAACCAGGCTAAAAGGGGGAAAATTAAAATTTGGTAGGTAAGGAAAAAGAAAAAAAAGTAGAATAAAGAAAAGTGAAAGGGCTGAATGAAAGAGAAAAAGAAGAAATGCAAAAAAAAAAGAGAGGTTAAGACTGAAAAATTGAAATTTGAGATGAAAAGATCAGGGGCAGGGACCAGTAAAATTTGATATTTGAAATACAGTTAGTGAAGCTGTAGAGATAAAATTGAAAAAACAATTCAACAGCAACTACCCAGCCCACAACCAACTAGCAAAGATTGTTACAGATGGAAAGAGAACACAGGTGTTTTAAGAGCAAGGAAAAAGGTTGTGAGATGACTGACCATTGACAAGAAAATTGTTTTTTGTGTGTGTGTTTGGAAAGGGTAGAAATAGTAAGAATACAGAATAGAAACAAGTTGTAGTAACAGAGAAAACAAAATTTGAAATGAAAACAATGTGAGGAAAGAGGATGGTAAAATGGGCTAAGAGGAGGTGTTGCAAAATATGTTAATTGAAATACACTATAGTATAAAATCTAGTGACTTACTATGTACAAACATGCTGGAAAAAATTGAGTGTTAAAAAGCTATGCAGGAAAGAAAATATTTCCAATCATTGAGAAGACCACAGTGGCTTTCTTCTTTGTAACCTCTTGTATTTACCACTGTTTTCTTCTTTCTGGATCTGCCTCTGGAGATGTCAGGTGTTGAGCCATTTGACCTTAGGCAGCCTGTTCAATACTTCCAGGGATCTGCTGACCCTGGCTGTTTTCTTAAATTGTTAATCTGGTCACTCTGAACTCCTCAATCAAGATTAAACACCTTAGGGCAAGGCCAAATCACTCAGGGGCGGGGGCTATTGTTTCCCCTCAGGCTGCTGCTGCTTGTAGGGGAGAGGCCTTCCTGAAGAGGATGGTTGCTGAATATGGGGATAGGCTCAGTAATGGGATCCCAGTGGCTACTCTCACAGGTCTCTACCCAAGGCCTCAGTCCCCCATCTCTCCTCAAGTCTCCCTAGTCCACTCTGGCCCCCTTTTGCCAGGGATCAGGGATCTACACTCCCTGGTTCTCTACTTCAGTTGTTAATCTGGTCACTCTGCACTCAGAGTGCTATCAGGCTTAAGCACCACAGAGCCAGGGCAGAGACCCCCTTGGGGTCACAGTTATTGTTTCCCCTCAGGTTAATATGGCTCAGAGGGGAGTGGTCTTCCTGAGCATGATGGCTGCTGGCATCTTGGGGATGACTCGGCACCAGGATCCCAGAAGCTACTCTCTCGTCTCTCTCCCCAAATCTTCTGTCCCAAGTCCCTCCTCCGGTGTCACCAGCCCATTCTTCTCCCATCTTTGCCAGAGACCGGGGTAAGTGGCTGCAAATGCAAATTTGTGTTTTGGCCCTTTAAATGGCTCTTACATATCCAGCCATTTGTCTCTGCAACCTTGCAGCTTTTTGCGGCTCTGGTGCTCTAGGCTGGGAATCCTAACTTAGGGCTTAGACCCCATTCCTCTCAGGGGGATCCAACTGGCCATTTAATTAGTCCTCTGGTGCTGCTGCCTGTGGGCGTCCAGCCAGCCCTCTCAAGTCTACCTCACTCCTTACCAGGCAGGTTGTGCCAAAGCTGGTTCTTCTGTTTTTCCCAACCAGTATGCTTTTTATTGTATCAATATCAATGCAGTCTCTTCCCAGACCTTTATTCAATGACCCAAAGGCCTAGAAGCCTGAAAATTAGATTTATCTATAGTCTCCTGTCAGTAAGAGTTCCATTTAGATTCCATTGATGAGAGGTACTCATAAAGATTTGTAAAGAAGATAAGAAGATTTTACTTTCCTCCATTAGTGGCAAAGATAGGCTTAGGGGTGGGTGGCAATGTGAGCTTTCTGGAGGCTTCTCAAATCCCAAATACCTTTTAAATTTTGGCTCTTCATTTTACTCTCTTGCATGTCAATTGGGTTGTAAATAGTAAAATCATAGAACTAGGAGAAATGTTAGTAACAAATATAGCTGCCATTTAATGAACACCTTCTCTTAGTTAAGGTAACACTAGCTGTTGTAACAAATAAATTTAAGAATTCTAATGACTTCATACAATAGAATTTATTACTGTTGTAATGGTCAATAGGAAAATAAAGTGGGTGACTCTGTTCTAGTAATTAAAAAATTCAGGTTGTTGGAGGCTCCTCAGTTTTGAAAAAGTGACATTGCCTTCTATCGAGAGATTCAGGGAGAGTGGAGTATTTTGCAGATTTTTATAGGCCAGGTGATATACAACATATCACCTACATTACAGTGGCCACAACTATGTAAAATCACTACTCTTAAATGTAATTGCAGCTGAGAAATGTAGACTAGCTCTGTACCAAGGAGGATATATGAAGGGTATTGCTGCATGGCCTCTGTGATACCTAATATGTACCAGGCATGTGTGAAGTAGTGATTTTAACTAACATTATATTGTTTAATTTTCACAGAAACTATGCAGCATTTGTTTTGTTTTATTCATTTAACAGATGATAAAATTATAACTCAACTTGGTTATACAGTATAATTAACCCAAAGTAAGTTATCTTGTAAATGTCTGAACTGGGATTTGTACCCAGGTCTGATGCCAAAACCCATGTCAATCAGAAGGTCTAAGTTAGCCACACTTAGTCAAAAAAAAAGTCTAAGCATATTACCAACTTTAATGTCCCCCAAAATGAACCTGACCAGCTTGGCTCAGTTGGTTGGGCATTGTAAGGTGGAATAAGAGGTCAGAGGTTTGATTTCCTGTAAGGGCACATGCCTCAGTTGTAGGTTCATTCCTCAGTTGGGCCGTGTATAAGGGGCAACCAATCAATGTTCCTCTCTCACATTAACGTTTTTCTCCCTCTCTTTTTTCTCCCTTCTGTTACAGAACAGAGACAATGGGGGGAGCGATATACTATTACTGAAAGAACCCCCCCCAACTAGTTTTGTTATGCCCACCGCTAGAGGAAAGACATGCCTCAATGCCAGAGATTTGTGAAAAGGAACGTAAATGTTTATTTAAAGCTATACAGACTTAAAGTAGTGGCCCAATGTCTTCATTAAAATATTAACATCTTTCAGGATACCCACAGATGCACACAGTCCTTCCTTCTCCCTCTGCCCTAATCTGGGGTACCATATCTCAGGAAAAGAAGCAGAAGTCCATGATTCAGGCTCCCAGCACCATCAGCTGTGTTGCCACCATGATCTCCAGTTAATCCAGCCATGTGGCACCTTCTCATCACCCACCTGCAAGAGTCCTTTCACCCCTCTTCTTCCAGGCAAAGTCTATCCTGCTTCCTAAGCAATGTGGCAAAAAGGAGCACCCCAAAGCTGCATGGTTCCCACTCTGCCAAAGCGGTGGGGTCCCCACTCTGACAAAGTCCCATGGTTCTCTCTTTGAATGGCTGCCTGCCTGAGTTTAAGTCCCTGTGTCAATCTTCTTCTCCAGCCCCATTTCCAACTGTTCCTACAATCAGTTACACCTGCCAGCATTCCCATATCCTTCCAGCTTTACTGGGCTGACATAGTGAGTCTGGGAAGGCGTGGCCCCATGGTGTGGAGCCAATCATGTCCAAACTCTCACCCAGGTGCCATAACCAGGGAGAGTTGCCTCCCAGTTACATCTTGGGGAGAAGTCACTTCCATCCCCCTGACTCAAAGCATGCCCACAGCTATTTAACATATCTATGAAACCAGTTAAATGTTATAAATATGTTAAATGACCATGCCAGAGGCTAGCTGCAAAGCTGTTGCTATGCAAAACAGCTCTGAATGACCCTGCTCCATGTGTCCCATCCCTCAGCACAGACTGTTGGGATGAGGACATCATATATATATTTTTCTCTAATATTTCCTGAACACCATGAGTTCTGGACCCCATTACAAATTCCTATTTGTCTCCCCTTGGCTGTACCCTGTTACATTTCCTCTCTCTGTTGAAAAGCAAGGAAAAAATGTCCTCAGGGGAGGATTAAAAAAATGTCTGCCAGGATGGAAGTCTTATAACTATTCTATTGTCTTTTAATTTTAAGATTTTTTCCTTATGTCTTATATAAACACATTGGAAATTACTTATTTTAGGATATTTGGAAAAATTCAAAGAAAATACAAATCTCTTATAATACTACTACCTACCAATAACTACTGATAAACTACACTCATATGTATGGGTGTTTAAGTGTATTTTGTTATAGAAAATTAAATTGTACTTTACATATTTCATTTCAACATTCTTCTTTTGGAATTTAAAAAGCCAACTCTGGCTCTAGCTGGTGTGGCTCAGTAGAATGAATGTGGGCCTGCGAACCAAAGGGTCACTACTTTGATTCCTGGTCAGGGCACATGCCTAAGTTGCTGGCCAGGTTTCCAGTAGGAGGCACACAGGAAGCAACCACAAATTGGCTTTCCTATCTCTCTCTTTCTCCTTCCCTTCCCCTGTCTCTGAAAATAAATAAATAAAATCTGAAAAAAAGGATCCAACTCCCAAAGAAGTTTCCATTTCATAGGATAGTTTTCTAAAGTAACACTTTTTCTTAATCATAAGGAAATTAGTTTTATGTTTTAGGTCCACTTACTATAAAATGTTTTCTTACATAAAAGGTAATTACCACAAAATTTTCCAATCTTAGGTTATACCATAAATTACTCAATCAATAAATACTTTGTGAATATTTCAGTTGTGTCTGACGTTTTGAAATGTTTTTTAGAAGCTGCTAAGAAAATGCTAAATAACTGCATATATAGTTTGCCTTGTTTTGAAGATAAGCATGAACTATGGTCCCTTATTTTATATTTTAGAGATCAAACCCTTGCCCAAAGTGTCATTGGCAAATATATTTTCCCATTTGGTTCTCTTTTCATTTTGCTGATGTTTTCTTTATCCATGAAGAAGCTTTTTAATGTGATGAAGTCCCATTTGTTTACTCTTTCTTTTATGTCCCTTGCTCTACGAGACATATCAGTGAAAATATTCCAGCATGTAATATCTGAGATTTTCCTGCCTATGTTCTCCTCTAAGACTTTTATGATATATAAAGGACCCATAGACAAAGACAATGGAAGGGGATTGAATGTGAGACATGAGGGTGGGTGGGATAAGGAGAGAAAATGGAGACAACTGTAACTGAACAATAAAAAAAATCATCCATTTTAGTCTTTATTACTTCTCAAAGACCAGCACATTATTTATGCATGGGTCTAAGGTGTTGGGAACCACCCTGCTTAGTTTCAGAAGCTGTAACCCGCCATGGCTAAGGCTGAGTAAGAGACCTTGGGACCATAAGCCACTAAGGAGACAAAGCTTATCTTCCTGGCAGGGGCACTGCCTCTTCTCCCTTTTACTTCACCCAGCTTGGTCCCAGGCAGATGACCAGTTAGCCAATGATGGGTAAGATCCCTCAAAAGGAGGGGAGACCTAAGACAGGCACAGTCATGAAGGGGCCCTCAGGGAAGGACTTGGGGGGGCTATAGAAAAAGGGAGTGATGGACCCTTGCCTCTTGGACATACCCCGAGTCTTCATTCTATCTGCAAGAAGTTTCCTAGTCTCTTGGCTGCCTTACTTCCCCTGCCCTACTTAAGCCTGAAATAATGCTCTGGCAAAGGTGGGTGCTGCCCAGTGCTGAAAAGGGTGGGTTCCCCTGGGTGATCAGGCCTATGAAAGAATACATAAAATCCTGTGAAACCTGCTTTGCTAATACCCTCAATTTAAATGATAAGGGTCCAAGCATGAAATGAGTTTGTTTCCCCAAAATTTTATGGCCCTTTACCTATCTGACCCTGACTCAGAATAAGCCCTCATAGTTCTTTGAATGTTATCTATTGTTTGATCCTTAAGGTCTGACAATGATCGATGAGCTTTACATATACACCCTGTATTCCTATGCACATAAACCCAATAAAAGCCCATTAAGGAATAGGCTCCTGGCCCTTCTCCTTGGAAAGATTGGCCACCTTTCCTCCCCAAGCAGATCATGTCTTGGTAGACTTATTCTCATCCATGGTGGCTTGGGGGGGGGCCTGTGGGCAGACACCACCCACGCAAAGGTATGGTGAAACCTCAGATAATATTTTTAAAAGTCTTTGGGGCACCTGAGGAAATTATTAATCAAGAGTTACTTTGATTAAAATGAAGCATGGACTGCTGGATTAGCTGTAATGATTTCTATGGAAAATAAAGAATGAAAGATGCTTCTTGCTTTTACTAATTTATTGTCATGTAGATTTATACAGTAAGTCAATACCATTAACTTGACATAGGTAGAAGAGGCTAAGTAATTTTGCTGCCACCTGTGAGCCCAAGCAAGCAGTTTCATACTGTTCATTGGTTGCCTCCATGGAATACATGTTTATTAAGCATTAGCAAACTCAAAAAAATTATCCTAGATTTACATTGCTTTTCTACTCCTAATGTCTTATTTCAACAAGCAATTTAGCCACATGAAATAGACAGAATGACTTACGTTGTCTGTCAGCACAGACTGTGGCAGAATGCTGTTCTCAGCATCAAGGCACTCGGTTGCTGAGATGTCCTTAGAATGCATGAAACCACAGAATGCTTTTTACCATGGACTTTACACCATTAGTGTTGGACATATTCCATATTCCCAACACATTTAAAATATTATGAAACCTAGATTTTATATAAATGTAGAGATGAAATAGAACACACACACATGCAAATACATGCTGATTAATCCATGTACAAGGAGCATCCTTAACAGTGTAATCTCTAAGATACAAAACGTTGCGATCCAATAAAGTACAAGTGCCAGGGCACTCTTATACACTGTTGGCAGGGAAGAAATGTAAATTGGTAAACCACTTTGGAAGACAATTAGTATTTATTAGATTTTAAAATATAATGTGCCATGAACCAGCTCTCACCTATAAGATTATATTAATAAAAAACAATAACAAAATAGATAAATAAAAATCTTTTGTACAAGGATAGCTATTAAACTATTTTTCTATCAAACAAAAACAAAAAGTTGGAGAGAGCTTAAATGTTCATTGATAAAGTAATGATACATCTATTCAATGGAATATTATGGAGCCATTATAAAAGAACAGTGCAAAGCTATATAGCTTAGTTTAAAGTTGTCCATGTCTTATTGTTAATGAGAATGGAAAATTGTAATCTAATTTTTATAAACAACACATATATTCTTATATATCTATAGCTAACCTCTATTTGATATTAATGCCAATATGAATATATTTTATGTCTGTAAAACCATAAGGAAATAGAAATGACAAAAAACAAACTGTTAACAGTGATTTCCTCTGAAAATTGGGACTGGAATGGCTTAAGCTATGGCTCTCAGGGTTTTATATACATATATATACTAACATGTATATATATATATATATATACACACACACACACACTATACACATATATTCATGTATATTATATTTTAGTAATTTATGAATCATTTTAACTTACTTTCTATATTTTCATACTTTATTTTATTATTTTAAAAGATTTTATTTATGTATTTTAGACATAGGAGAAAGAAGGGAGAAAGAGAGGGAGAGAAACATTAATGCACACTTGCATCTCACACACCCCACTGCCCCCACTGGGGACCTGGCTCACAATCCAGGCATGTTCCCTGACTGGGAATCTAACCAATGACCCTTTAGTTTGCAGGCTAGCACTTAATCCACTGAGCCACACGAGCCAGGGCTATATTTTTATATTTTAAACTGTTATTTATTTCATCCATTGATTCATTCTAAGTCTGTAAGAGGCCTGATTTTGACTGAGAACTTGATTAAAGTTTAAACCATAGGAAAATTGTTATTGCTAGATCTTTATGAGTAATGTAGTTTAGGATTTATAAATATAGGTGTTGAGACTGAATGACATGGATGTGTGAAACAAATAAAATTCCACAAATTTAATTTTAACCAATGATTACTACCTCCTAAACTATTATATCATTTATCAAGACTGTAAAAACAGTAGTCCATGAGATTGCATAACATTTCACTTTAGTATTTTTCCTTCTATGACCTTTGACATGGGTGCTAGTGAGCAATGTAATGGCTAGACACATTGAAAGAGAAGGATTTGTGATTCTCAACAAGCCACAAACCAGAGAACTGGATGAGAGTGATTAATCTTCTTGGGAAAATGAAAACTGATTCTTCTTTGAAAATAGTAGAAATAAATCTGGTAAGTGTACTTTAAAACTAAAAGAGACAATATATGTGCTCTGTAAAATGCAGAGTATTGGAGTGAACCCTCTTGGATTACCAAGAGGAAATCGTTTTTGGGTGATAATGAATACAAATAACTATAAATTTAAATATTTGCTCCAATATTTTGTAGTTAAAGAAATACATCATCACAGCAGGAAACATTGAAGAATACTACATACAACAAAAATTACTTTTGGTGATAAATAGATTTTGTACTGAGTGGTCTACCCTACTTATTAGAAAAGTATGGTAAAAATTCTCCTGTTTTCACATCATATTATAGAAATATATTGTTTAACTTGCATTACTAGTATAGACAGATTTTCAATAATACTTGACTTGCAAGTACACATAAGGCCATACATTGGATAATTTCAATATGGGTCTACCAGTCCTCATAAAAACAGTATTTGGGAAGGAATTTTCCTAGGGAAATATCATTTCTAATTTAGATGAACAAAGTTATTAGATATAGTTGATCTAATATTAATAATATTACTGGCAGTTAAACTTGATTGAGGGCATTTTATGCACTGAACACTGTTAGATATTTTATCCTAATTAACTTTGTTTAATCATCATAGCTCTATGAAAGAGTTACTATAAATATCCCCAATGCAATGGTGTGGCAATAGAGCTTAGAGTAGGTAGCTAACTTGCTTAAAATCACATGGTAAATTAACAGTTCAGTAGCATTTGAAATGCAAGTGTGTTCGATTCCAAATCTTATGCTTTTAATAAATAAGTACCTATATTGCTTCAATAGTGGACAGTATTTGATTAACTTTATGGATAAAATATCATTTTGTAAATTAATCAAGGCATATAAGAACAATTTATTGTTTCCATACATTTCCATCAACACTTTGGAGATATAAACCATAATAAAATAAAAACTGCTTGACTTAGTATTCCATTGTGTAATACTGCACAGCAGAAAGAAGGAAAGAGCTCCTACCCTTTGCAACATCATGGATGGAACTAGAGAGCATTATGCTAAGTGAAATAAGCCAGGCAGTGAAAAACAATACCATAAGATTTCACCTATAAGTGGAATCTAATCAACAAAACAAACAAGCAAGTAAAATAGAACTCAAGACATGGAAATAAAGAACAAACTGGCAGGGACCAGAGAGGAGAAGGGAGGTGTTAATGGGGGAAAGAAGGGGAAGGGTCAAGTGAAGGAATATATATAAAGGACCTATGGACAAAGACAACAGGGGAGGTGGGGGGGATTGAACATCTAAGGTTGGGGTGGGTAGAGCAGGGGAGAGTAATGGAGGGAAAATGGACACAACTGTAATTAAACAACAATACATTTAAAAAATATTCATTGTAAACAACAACAACGAAAAATGCTTGACTGATATTTACATAGCTTTCACTTCTGTTACAAAGAAATATTCCAGTAAGATTTACATAGTGTTTTAGTCTTAACTAATTTGCAGCTCAGTCAACTACATGCAAAAACCACTTAGGAGACAATAAATGTCCCTCCAAATCTCCATTTCATCATTTTCACCTTGATTTGTGCCTTGGGAGTTTTACTTAAATGGCTATGTTAAAGGATACCTTTGCCTTCTGGCTTTATTTTGGGTTAGAACAAAGAAAAGAATGAAGAAAGAAATCAGTAAAGTGAGATAGCAGCAGTTATTGTCCATATTCCCTCCTTTTGGGGTCACCATGGCCTAGCTGAGCCTGCAAACAGGCCACATAACTACTCCATCTCAATGTCGCTGTTACCATTCATCTCCTCTGGCTCATTCGTACTTCTTTTAACTCTATACTGGCCCCAAAGATTTGCCTTATTCTTTCTTGTGGTATTTGTACTTATTGTCCACATCTTTGAAAATGTCCCCCTTTTTAAATTTTCTTCAAATTCTGTGAAGCTGACTGGTTTTATACCTATAAACTGATTTATGTACATACACTTACCTTTGTAAACCATGTACTTGGTTAAGGAACACGATCTTTCCAGAGAAAACTGGATTGTGTTTAGGTTGAGTGTATAATAATTAACAGATATTTCTTCATAGTATCTCTAAGTAAATTTTCAAAGTCAAATTATCACCTTATCCAGAGCTTCTCCTTTTCTTAGTGTATTAATTTGATTCACTGGAATAACCCTAAGCTTCCAGTATGATAGAAGATTTTTGCTATTTGTGGGTAGTGTGAGCAAAAGGTCTCAGTGAAAGATTGGGCCTCTATACTTTCATGGGAATCAGACTGTCTTCTTTTCAAAACCAAAAAATTTATCTATGTTGTGACTAGAAAAGTGAAGCTAATCTCTTTGGCTATCATGTTATACATTGGCAGAAGCTCTGATTCAACTTTTTTATTATTACTATTTATTTTTTATTGTTCAATTAAAGTTGTCCCCATTTATCCCCATTACTCCCCCCAGCCCTGCTCACCCCCCACTTTCAAAATTCAATCCACCTCCCCCATTGTCTTTGCCCTTGGATCCTTCATACAATTTCTTTGCCCCCTCCCCTTCTTTCTTTCATTATCTCCTTCTGCCCTCCCCTCTGGTCACTGTAAGTTTGTTCTTTATTTCCATGTCTCTGGTTCTATTTTGCTTACTTGTTTGTTTTGTTGATGACAAAACAAACTTATAGATGACATCATATGGTATTTTTCTTACACTTCTCCAAGGAGGACATACAGAGAACCCGGAAACATATGAAAGGATGCTCAGCATCATTAGCCATCAGAGACACACATTAAAACCATGACCACTTCACACAGGTCAGAATGGTCATCATAAACAAATCAACAAACAACAAGTGTCTGTGAGGTTGTGGAGAAAAAGAAACCCTATTATACTGTTGGTGGGAATGCAGACTGGTATAGCCACTGTGGAAAATAGTATGAAATTTCCTCAACATTTTTCTTCAAAGTGCTTTTATAATTGATTCTTATGTATTCTGTACATGTTTATGGGAAGCAACATGGTAGCAAAATAATTCTTGACCTTACACATAAAGTCTTTCAGAGTTTCATCTCTTAAAAATGGTAAGAATATTCCATGTTGTATTAATTCATGAGGTATTTATGAAATAATATATATCATGATATGAATGAACAACATAAACTCTATAGTACTATGCAGGTGTTCATCTGCTACTGCAACTGTCACTAATGATGTATTAAAAATTTCACATTATACTTACCTCTTAAATTTTAAGTTCTGTGTGGGTAGATAATAACTGGCAACAATAATCTCTGTTGCTCTCACTTTGAATTATTCATAAAATTCATACTAAATGAAAATAGCACTAGACCAACTTCAGTTCTTTTTACAATACCAAAAGTATTATAAAATTAGTCCTAAGCCAATTAGGAAGACAGATAATTTATGGTGTTTCCTAAATTAGAGAGAGATAACCTACTTATTGGGACATACTTACTGGAAAAGTAATATATATTTGTCCTAATTTTCAGATTTTCCCCAGTATTTCAATAGAGCATCTTTCTATGGGAGTGAAAAAAAAGTTTGGGTTGGGACACAGTTCATAAAAAACAAAAAAGAAGTAAAATGTCATTGGGGAAGTTGTTTTTTAATGTCAGGACCATAAAGTGACAGTGTCTTTGCCTTAGGTTGTCCTAACCCTGGAGATAATCAGGGTTACTGGGATGAACCAGCCATTACAAAGGACTTCTCTCCTTGTTGTCATTACACACTCTTTTGTTTAGTATTCCTTCAATCTCCTCATAGATACCCATGAAAACAGGCTAATGAATGGGTAGAGAAGCCATCAACAAAGGTAAACTATATGAACATTGAAGCAGCAGCACATGTAAATCAGCATACTCTTTTCCTTTCAATAATCAAGCCAAATACAGGTAGTTATTTTGTGTGAATTAACTGTTTTACTAGTTGAATCTCATATTCATAGTTTTATCTTTATTTTAATGACAGAAATATAAATATTGAACCTAAGGTGTTTTTCACAAGAGCTCTTCAACTGTTTAAAAGATACTATACACCTACATGTATGTCATATACTAGTCTGGACCTCAGGTGTATTATTAAGACTGAAAGTAATTATGGAGCTGAGATTATGTTGGCTGATAACCAGAGGCAACTCTGCTTACTACTATAGGTAGAAATTAAAAGCAATGCAATTTGTTTAAAGAAAATTAAATGAGATCCAATGGACTTTTCATTGTTGAGGTGCTATTTTGAGTGAAAGAAAAAAGTAATACACAAAAACTACAAGTGGCCCTGGCTGGCGTAGCTCAGTGGATTGAGTGCGGGCTGTGAACCAAAGTGTCTAGGTTCGATTCCCAGTCACAGTACATGCCTGGGTTGCGGGCCGTGGCCCCCAGCAACTGCACATTGATTTTTTTCTCTCTCTCTCTATCTCCCTCCCTTCCCTCAATAAATAAAATCTTTAAAAAAAATACAAGTGAAAGAAATTTATCTTTCCAAGATCTAGTGATATTGGGAAGGAGAGGGGGAATACATGAAAGACAAAAAATGTGCTGGGCATGAAGGTGGCAGAAACATTCTCAGAACTTTCTACAAGTGAGTCAAAAGAGACAAATGTAGGAAATGGTAAGATTGCATTTCCTTCAAATCTGCATATTCTACAAACCTTAAGTCCTTATCTGCAGCTGAAGAATTCCAGTAAAAGTGATTTAAAAACTCATTCTGGCTTCCTCCAGATGCCAGACACCTGGGGTTGCCACCACACATCATTTAATATGGGCCTGGTGGTTTCAATCCCCTTCCTGATGCCTGAAGCCTGATTCAGCTCTTCTTCATTAGGCAGCTCCCTCTGTCTGCAACAAGATGTAGCATTGCTAATGACTGAAATTATTTTAATATTTTCTACTAGCTTTTGTCATATATTTATTTTATTCTTGACTTTCATTTCTCTTTTGTATTTATTTTTCTATATACTTGTCCTCTTCCTCAACTATTAGTGCTCCTACTGAAATAATATTGAAATCTGGATTTTTAGATTCCATTTTAGCATGTCACCTAATGAATATCCTATTAAAGGAAGAAATTATACAAAGCACCTTTTCTGTTTCCAGGACAAGAAGTCTGTTACCACAGTCATCTTGTTTTAATTTAGTTTAAATACATTTTATTGTAGTATAATAAACACATGATGTTACATTAGTTTCAGGTGCACATTCAATATTTGTACATATCACAAAATTCAACAAAAGTAAGGCTACTGAACATCCATCATTATAAGTAGCTGCAGAATTTTTTTTCTGGAGATGAGAACTTTTAAGATGTACTTACTTAGCAATTTTGAAATATGCAATACAAGGTCACCACGCTGTACATTACATTCCCAAAATTCCTTTATTTTATAAATAGAAGTTTGTACCCTTTGACTCTCTTCACCGATTTCACCCATCCACCACAACTTGCCACTGGCAATCACAAATCTGTTCTCTATATCCATGAGCTTATTTTTTAAATTCAAAATATAATTGAGATTATATATTTGTATTTCTCTGACTTATTTTGCTTAGCATAATACCTTCAGGGTCCATCCATATTGTCACAAATGGCAAGATTTCATCTTTTTATGGTTGAAAAATACTCCAAGTTCATACATACATTATATGTATGGCATTTTCTTTATCCATTCACTCATCGATAGGCATGTAGGTTGTTACCATGTTTTGGCAACTGTAAATAATGATACTGTCAATATGGAGTTGCGAAAATCTTTCTGAGTTAGTGCTTCTGTTTATGTGAGTAAATACCCAGAAGAGGAAATCACGAGGTCATTAGGCATTCAATTTTTAATTTTTTGAGGTAACTCCATACTGTTTTCCACAGTGGCTGCACAAACCTGAATTCCCACACTAAGGTTCCCTTTTCTCCATTTTCATGCCAACACTTGTTTGTTGATTTACTGATGATAAACATTCTGACAGGAGTGAAGTGACATCTCATTGTAGTTTTTGATTTGCATTCCACTGATGATTACTGATGTTGAGTATCTTTTAATGTGCCTGTCAGCCTTGTGTATGTCCTCTTTGTAAAACAAGTTTATTCATCTTCTCTGCCTTTTTTTTTTTTGCTATTATATTGTATGAGTGTATAAGGGGGATACATGGTAATGGAAAAATACAATAAAAATAAAGTATTAAAAAAGAAATAAATAAATCCTATGAGATCTTTATATATTTTGTAAATTAACCCTTACTAGGTATATGACTTTCAAATATTTTCTCCTATTCAGTATGTTGACTTTTCATTTTGTTAATGGTTTCTTTTGCTTGTTTTAGTTTGATATACTTTTACTTGTTTATTTTTTGCTTTTGTTGTCTTTGTTTTCATATCAAATTAAAAAATCAATTGCCAAGACTGATGTTAAAGAGCTTACTGACTATTTCTATTCTAGGAGATTTATGGTTTCAGAAATTACATTCTTTAATTTTTGTGTGTATAGTGTAAAATAGTGATCCAGTCATTTTTCTTTTGCATGCAGCTTTCCAGTTTTCACAACACCATTTATTGAAGACACTTTATTTTCCCATTGTATAACCTTGCCCCACTTTTCGTAGATTAATTTACCATATAGGTGTGAGTTTACTTCTGGGCCCTCTATTCTTTTTTAAAAGTATTTTTATTGATTATGCTATTACAGTTTTCCCATTTTTCCCTCCTTATTCCCCTTCTGCCCTGAACCCCCATCTCTCTGGCATTCCCCCACCTTAGTTCACGCCCATGGGTTGTACTTACAAGTTCTTTGAGTCCTCTGTTTTCTATACCATTTTTTATCTCTGCCCATCTATTTTATGCCTACTAATTATGATTCTTCTTCCCTGTACCTTTTCCCCGCTATTCCTCTCTTCCTCCTCCCCAATGAAAACCTTCCATGTGATGCCCATTTCTCTGATTCTGTTCCTGTTCTAGTTGTTTGCTTAGTTTTTGTTTTCATTGTTTTTTTTTATAGATTTATTTGTTGATAGTTGTAATTTTGTTGTCATTTAATGTTTTCATATTTTTGATCTTCTTTTTCTTAGGTAAGTCCCTTTAGCATTTCATATAATAATGGCTTAATGATGATGAACTCCTTTAACTTGACCATATCTGGGAACTACTTTATCTGCCCTCCCATTCTAAGTGAAATCTTTGCTGAATAGAGTAATCTTGGATGTAGGTCCTTACCTTTCATGACTCCAAATACTTCTTTCCAGCCTCTTCTTGCCTACAAGGTTACTTTTGAGAAATAGCCTTATGAGCACTCTTTTGTAGGTAACTCTCTCCTTTCCTCTTGCTGCTTTTAGGTTTCTCTCTTTATCTTTAACCTTGGATAACTTAACGATGATATGCTTTGGTGTGTTCATCTTTGGGTCCAACTTCTTTGGGACTTTCTGGGTTTCCTGGACTTCCTGGAAGTCTATTTTCTTTTTCAGATTGGGGAAGTTTTCTTTCATTATTTGTTCAAATAGGTTTTCAATTTCTTGCTGTTGTTCTTCTTCTGGCACCCCTATAATTCGGATACTTGAATGTTTCAGGTTGTCCCAGAGGTTTGTAAGAGTCTCTCCACTTTTTTGAATTCTTGTTTCTTCATTTTTTTTTGGTTGGGTGTTTATTTTTTCCTTTTGTTCCAAATCATTGCTTTGAGTCCTGGTTTCCTTCCTGTCACTGTTGGTTCCCTGAATATTTTGCTTTATTTCATTTTGGGTATCTTTAATTTGTGTGTGTGTATGTGTGTGTGTGTGTGTTTTCATTTATTAACCAAACTCAATCAGATTTGTGAGCATTTTGATTACCAGGGCTTTAAATTCTCCATCAGATAGGTTGGCTATCTCCTCATGGTTTAGTTTTCCCTCTGAGATTTTGCTCCGTTCTTTCATTTTGGACATATTTCTTTTTCTTGGACCATCTGATAATTTGTAAGGGGGCAGGGCCTTAGGCATTGTCCAGGGCAGGGCAACCCGCTTTCCTGCACTGTGACACTGCCTGTTGTGGAGGGGCCAGAGAAGGAACAATGCAGTTTTCCTGCTCCTCTCTAGCGTACTTTCCAACAGTCTGTGAGACTGGGAGTTTCTCCCATCATGGTAACTGCCATAGTCCAAAATCAACTTTAAGTCTCAGTTTCCCCTTAAGTCAGCCCTGCCCAAGCAGCCCACCTCCTTGCTGCAGCCACCCCCACCCCCAGGGTCCACCTCATTGCCTCAGTTTTTCTGAGCTGGCTTGTGTGGTCTGCCTTCTTACCGGGCTGGTTGTTCTGGTTGATTTTTTTCTTAATTCCTTGGTTATTGAAGTTCCATGCAGTTTAATTTGCTGGTGATTCTGCTTGTTTATTGATTTTAGATGGTTGTTGTCCTCCTTTTGGTTGTGCAAGGAAGTGGAGGGTTTCTATCTATGCCTCCATCTTGGCCAGAACTCCTCTATTCTGTTTCATTGTTCTACACATTTTTCTTAAATGTCAATAAGCCAGGCAGTGAAAGATAAATACCATATGATCTCACCTTTAACAGGAACCTGAACAACAAAACAAACAAACAAACAAAATATAGCCAAAGGCACTGAAATAGAGAACATGCTGACAGTGACTAGAGGGGAGAGGGGAGGGAATTTCAGAGGAATTTCAGGGGAAAAGGGGAAGGGTCTGCAGGAACAAGTATAAAGGACAAATGGACAAAAACTAGGGGTGGGTGGAAATGGTAGGGAAGTGTGGAGTGCTGGGTGGGTGGGCTGGGATGGGAGTAAAAGACAGTAAACTGTACTTGAACAACAATTAAAATTAAAAAAAAAAGAATCGTTACAATGAAAAAAAAAAGTACCAAACTGTTTTGACTACTACAGCTTTGCAATAATAGTTTGAAATCAAGGAACGTGATGCTTCCAGTTTGTTTTTCTCTAGACTGTTTTGGCTATTTTGGGTCTTTTGTGGTCTTCTTCATTGTATTTTTATGGAAAATGCCACTGTGGTTTTTGATAGGAATTGCACTGAATGTGTATAAATCTCTAGGTACTAAGGGCATTTTAACAATACAAATTCTTCCAATTCATAAGCATAGAATATTTTTCTATTTATTTGTGTCTTTGGTTTTTTATTCATGTCATACAGTTTCAGAGAACAGATATTTTACTTCCTTGGTTAAATTTATTCCTCGATCTTTTAATCTTTTTGATACAATTGTAATTGGGATTGTTTTCTTAATTTCTCTGGTAGCTCATTATTAGCATATAGGAATTCAATGGATTTCTGTATATTGATTTCTGCATCTTGTCACATTACTGAGTTAATTTTTTTAGTTTTAATGGTTTTTGGTGAATTCTCTAGAATTTTCTCTGTATGATATCATGTCATCTATAAATAGTGACAATATTACTTGTTCCCCTTCTTCTCCTGGATAACTTTTATTTCTTTTTTTTTTGCCCATTTCTTCTGTTGTGTGCTTCAAATACTTTGATGAATAAAAGTCATGAGAGTGAGCATCCTTATTTTATTCCTGATCTCATAGAAAATGCCTTCAACATTTAAAAAAATAAATATTTTTACATTAGAGTTAACATACAATATTAGTTTTACAGGTACAATCCAGTGATTAGACATTATATAATTTAATAAGTGATCCCTAGATAAATTTAATACTCATCTGACACCATACATTGTTATTACAACATTATTAACTGTATTCCCTATGCTGTACTTCACATTCACATGACTATTCTGTAACTACCAATCTGTACTGTTTTATTCCTTCATGTTTTTCACCCATTTCATTCAACACCCCTCCCATTTGGCTACCATCAAAATGTTCCATATCTATGAGTCTGTTTATGCTCTGCTTGTTCATTTATTTTGTCTTTAAGATTCCACATATGAGGTCTGTCCAGAAAGTATCCAGCCATTCACTATAAAACCAGAAAGACATCTGTTGAAGATACAAGACACAAGAAACATTGTACATAGGAAAATGGCAGCTGAGTCCCCTTCGAGTAGGCACTATGTGACTGCACATAGTTCTCCCAATCTCCATTAGCTGCTCTACTGTATTGTCCTGAATCTCATTGAGAGTCAGAAATTTCTTCCCTTTCAAAGGTGATTTTAGTTTTGGGAAAAGCCAGAAGTAGCAGGCTGCCAAATCTGAGCTGTGGTGGGGCTGAGTCACCTGTGTGATTTGATGTTTTGCCAAAAAACTCTGAATGAGACGTGATGCATAAGTGGGTACATTCTCATGATGAAGCTGTCAATCACCAGTTGTCCATAGCTGTGGCCTTCAGAATCATCCAAATAGTTTCTGCAGATGAATGTTTAAGCTTAATGCAAAATTTGATGCAAATTAATTGTTCCACTAACTCAGTTATTTTGAATGTGATAGCCACATAGTACATATGCTCACTCAATGGTGTCTTCCACCCCCACTGACTTGTACAGTGAAGTCATTGTTCATGCATGTGCACTCCAGGTCACTCACTCTTTTTGGTTACCAGGTTATATCAATGTCACCCAAACAATTCTCATTATTATTAAAAATGGTTGGATTTTTCCAGACAAATCTCATATAAGTTAAATCATGTGGATTTGTTTTCTTCTGACTTCTTTCACTCAGCATAACACACTTTGGGTCTATTCATGTTGTTGCTGGTGGCCAAACTTCATTTTTTATGGCTGAGTCATATTCCTTTGTATACACCACTTCCTCTCTATTCATTCATCCAGTGATGGACACTTAGGTTGCTTTCATATCTTATCTGTTATATATAATGCCACCATGAACATATAGATGCATGTATCTTTTTGATATAATGTTTTGGTTTTCTAAATATAAAGACCTAGATGTGAAATTTCTGGATTGTCTGTCTCTTGTTATGTACCTTTTGTTTTAAAATCTATTTTTGTCTTGTGTAGGTGTTTCTTTCTCAATTTTTTTGTTGTTTCCATTTTCATTACATATATATATTTCTATACCTTTACTTTCAGTCTATGTGTGTCTTTTGACCTGAAGTGAGTCTGTTGTAGACAGCATGTGAAAGGGTCTTGTTTTCTTATCCATTCAGCCACCATATGTGTTTTGATTGGAGCATTCATCCATTTGCAAGAACCCATGGACCAAACCAAAGGGGGTTAGGATTGAGGGTGGGAGGTGGGGGTGGATGGGGCAAGGGAAAGTGGTGGCACATAAATGGAGACAACTGTACTGGAACAACAATAAAAATGTTAAAATTTAAAAAATAAAAATAAAATTTAAACTCATCTAAAAATAATAATAAAGAAGACTAACATTTCAAAATAAATAAACAAAACAAAATAAATTCCATATTAAAAATAATATAGTAAACATTGACAGATATGTGTTTATTGTCATTTTATTATTCATATTTTTGGTCTTTTATTCTTCTTCTTAAAGAAGACCCTTTAACATTTCTTGTAGTACTGGTTTGGTGGCGATGAATCCCTTTAGCTTTTACTTCTCTGGGAAGGTTTTACCTGCCCTCTGATTCTAAATGATAGTTTTGCTGGGTAGAGCAATCTTGGTTGTAGGTCTTGCTTTTCAGCACTTTGAATATTACTTGCCAAATCCTTCTGGTCTGCAAACTTTCTGTTGAGAAAGTAGCTGATAGTATTATGGAAGCCCCCTTGTGGATAAATAACTGTTTTTTTTTTTCTTGCAGCTTTAAGATTCTCTCTTTGTCTTTAAGCTTTTGCATTTTAATTATTATGTGTTTTGGTGTGGGCCTCTTCAGATTATCTTGTTTGGCACTCTGTGCTTCCTCGAAATGCATGTCTGTTTCCTTCACTACATTAGGACAATTTTCAGTTATTTTTAATAGGTTTCCAATCCCTTGTTCTGTTCCTTCTCCTTTTGGCATGTTCATGATGTGAATGATAATATGCTTGAAGGTGTTCCAGAGACTTCTTATACCATGGGTGTCAAACTCATTTTCACTGGAGGCCACATCAGCCTTGCTGTTGCCTTCAAAGGGCCAAATGCAATCTTAGGACTATATAAATGTAACTACTCCTTAACAGTTCAGTGAGAGCTCAGCACTGCTGATGGGTAGAAACAAGGTGCCAAGCCAGGTAAAACAAGGTGGAGGGCTGGATTCAGCCTACAGGCCTTGTGTTTGCCACCTGTGTCTTATACTATCCACATTTTAGGGGGATTGTTTTTCTTTTTTGCTGTTTGCATTGGGTGTATTCTTCTTTATTTTTCAGATCTTTGATTTGATCTCCTGTGTCATCTACTTGACTGTTGATTACCTGTAATGTATCCTTCATTTCAGTAAGTGTATTCTTCATTTCTGTCTGGTTCTTTTTTATATTTTCTATCTCTTTGTTGAAGTTCTTACAAGGTTCATTTACTCTTCTCCTAAGTTCATTAAGCATCCTTAGAGCCAATGTTTTAAAGAACTCTGCATCTAATAGATTGCTGCTCTCAATTTGATGCAGTTCTTTTTTTTTTTTTTTTCTCATTTGGGCCATGTTTCTTCATCTCCTCATTTTGGCAGCCTCCCTGTTTTTGTTTCTATGTATTAGGTAGCACTGCTATGTCTCCTAGGCTTGGTAAAGGAACTTTTGTAGTAAGTGTCCTGTAGGTTCAGTGGCACAGAGTCCATAATCACCCCATCTGGGCACTCCAGGTGCATCCACCCCAGTACAGGCATACACCCACCTATTGTAGTTGAACCTTGATTGCTATTGGCACATCAATGAGATGTATTTACCCACAGGTTAATTGGCTGTGAGAACTGACTGCAACCACCATGGAGGATTAGCTGTTCAGGGGCTGACTTCATGGAGCACAACTTACTTCACTGGGGCTCTGGTGCCTCTTGAGTCTGCCCCTTGAGTTTTTCCTTTTCAAAAATGTAGGGTGATGCTTCAATGTGATCTGAAGCTCCCCACTAGGTGCATTAGCTCTGGGGCCTTCCCAGAGGTGCAAGTTAAGGTCATCCAACCAGTTGTGCCATGCCCAGTGCCACCCAGCATAAGCTACAAAGTAATTTGTAGAAGACTGCTGCTTGTGCTGAATTTGAAAGTTCCCAGAATATTAAAAGCTGTGAACCATGGCTGGATGCTGGTATTTCTGGTCATTTTGGTCCCCTTATGAGAGGTAAAGGGCATGCTGAGACCAGATGCTGCTTGTTTGAAGGATTTTAGGAAATTATGCAGCATGATCAGAGACAGGCTGTTTTTATGGGAAAGACACTGGAAATGGCTTGGATTGGGCCTGAAATTTGGGTATGGCCAGGTCTCAGTGAATCACCATGAGGGGCTGAAAAGTGTTATTCAGGTTGATATACTCAAATAGGGCATCCACATGCCAGCTCTGAAAGAGTCCCAGAAAAGGAACAATGGCCTCTGCCAGAACTTCTGTATTGCAGAAAGCTACCGCTGTCAGATCTCACCCCAATGCCAGATTACTTATTACCTCCCAGTATATCCCTGATGTCCAAGCACTGCAACTCAGAGTGAGTGAGTTCCAGTAAGTCCATGTGTAGACTCTTTAAGAGGAATGCCTGGGATTCCAGAAACACTCCGCATCACTCAACCACAATCTGAGCTTGTTTTTACAGCCAGGAGTTATGAAACTTCTCTTCCTGGCACTGAAACTCTTAAGTAGCGGGCCTGGTGTGGGGCTGGGACCTCTAACTCCTCAGGGGAGACCTCTGATTCTGAGATATCCCTCTCCCATTTTAACAGCTGATGAGGGACCAGGTTTTTTGAATTTCTGCCCCTCATACCAGTCTTGCAATGTGGTTTCTTCTATCTTTGGTTGTAGGATTTCAGTTTCAGGTGTTTCTGAATGATGGTATTCTGTAGTTTAGTTGTAATTTCAATGTGGTTGTGGAAGGATTCAAGTACTGATATTACTCAAGCTGTCATCTTGACCAGAACACCCTCAATTTTTTATTATTAAATATGATCTTAGCTGTGTGATTTTCATATATGGTATTTATTATGTTCAAGTACATTTGCTTTATATCCATTTCTTGACATTTATTATCATAAATGAATACTGAATTTTGTCAAATGATTTTTCTGAATCTGCTGAGATGATCATATACTTTTTATTCTTTATATTGTGAATGAGGTGTATTAAAGTGATTGATTTGTAGCTGTTGAATCATATCTCCAGCCCTGGAATATACCTCAATTGATCATGATGTATGATCTCTATAATGTGTGGTTGACTTTGACTCACTAATACTTTGTTGAATATTTTTGCATTTATATTTATTATGAATATTGTCTTGTAATTTTATTTTCTTATGGTATCCTCATCTGGTTTTGTATCAAGGTAATTCTGGTTTCATAAAGTAAACTTGGAAGTATTCTTTCCTCTTCTATTTCTTGGAATTTTTGAGACAAATTTGTACTGATAGTTCTTTGAATAATTGGTAGAATTTTTCAGGGAAGCTCTCTGATCCTGGACTTTTATGTTTGATAGGTTTCTGCAAAATTTCTTAATTAGTCAAAATCTTGTGCCAGTGAAAGGTATTAGTTCTAGATTTTTTTTTTTATTTTTCAAAGTATTTCTCCCTGGCTGGTGTGGTTCAGTGGATTGAGTGCTGGCCTGAAAACCCAAGGGTTGCCTGCTCTATTCCCAGTCAAGGCACATGTCTAAGTTGCAGGCCACTCTACAATAGAAGGTGCATGAGAGGCAACCACACATTGATATTTCTCCATCCTTTCCCCTCTCTAAAAATAAGTAAATAAAATATTGAAGATAAAAATATTTAAATAGGTAATTTCCATGAATACAACTACAATTTACATATCTATGTTACTCAAGATGGTTCTGTTGTTCCTTCCCAATCCATTATTATTGGAGAATTAATTAACTGGGAGTGTTGAGTCAGCATATTCTCAGTTGCATTGTAATTATTGATTGACATCTCTGGCCCTCTTGCTTTGAGGTCTTGGAGATCATGCATACCTATTATTTATTTTCATATTATCACACTGCCTGGTCTATCAAAGGTCCTCAATGAATGCTGGGTGAATAAATGAATGGTTCTCATAAAATATTCATTTTTGTTGACTTGTTATATATTACACAGAGTTTCACATGCTATGTTTGACTATGCCATTTCATACTTCTAATCAGACTGGTCTGGACTCTGTAAGTTGGGTAATATTAACCTGATATCTACAAAGTTTTTCTGTCTTTTTATTAGTAATTGCTCACATTTCAGTCTTTTCAGTGTGTCACAAACACATACCAACATTTCTTAAATGTTTTTTGTTGTTGTTTCTGATGGACCCTGCACAAATTCATATAATAACAAATTCCAGGTACACAATTTCTTCCAATATGATTTTGTTTGGCCAATCACATTTTTTAAAATGCATATGCATCTGTGGTAGGAGACAAATCTATAATACTCCATGACTTTAGGAAAAATATATTTTTCATTTAATGGTACAAAAGGCCTTGTTATTTCAAAACCCCTTTCTCAATGAATGCTTTCTATCTCTTACTATCATATATTATTCACAGGTACATTATATAGGACTCCCACTTGCTGCTTTTCTGATTTTTTTTCCTATTTCATTCACCCTTATGTATGGGCTGCAGTAGCATACTTAGTCTTTATATGCACTAATTTTAAGAGATTGAGTATATTTTCTTATGATATTTACAAATATTCAATTTTTATATTTTAAAGCCCAAGAGTAAATAAAACTAAACCAATGTAATATAAGTAAGCCCAAAACATGTTACTTTTCTTATTAAACTGAAAAAAAACCTCTCATATGTTTTCTTCACTACTTTCTTTCTCTCCTTAAGCTTCTTAGGCAAGGACATGCTTGTATCTCAGGTAGTAAATGTTTTGTTTTGTTTTGTTTTGTTTTGCTTTGGCTAGGTATTTGGTTTTCTTTTTTAAAATATATTTTATGAATTATGTTATTACAGCTGTCCCAATTTTTCTCCCTTTCATCTCCCTCTGCCCTGCACCATCCCTACCTCCAGCATCTCTACCACTTAGTTCATGCCCATGGGTTGTACATATAAGTTGTTTGGTTTTTCTATTTCCCATACTGTACTTAACTTCCCCCTGTGTATTTTGTACCTACCATTTATGCTTATTTCCTGTACCATTTTCCCTTATTCCCTTTCCCATAGGGAATAAGGGAATACCATATTCCCTTTCCTCTGCCCCATAGTAAACCCTCCATGTGATCTCCATTTCTGTGATTCTGTTCCTGTTCTTGTTTGCTTTGTTTTTGTATTTTTTTTAGGTTCAGTTTTTGATAGCTGTGAGTTTGTTGTCATTTTACTGTACACAGTTTTGATCTTTTATCAGATAAATCCATTTAACATTTCATATAATAAGGACTTGGTGATGATGAACTCCTTCAACTTGACGGTATCTGAGAAGCACTTTATCTGCCCTTCCACTCTAAATGATGGCTTTACTGGGTAGACTAATCTTGGATGTACGTCCTTGCCTCTCATGATTTTGAATATTTCTTTCCAGCCTCTTCTTGCCTGAAAGGTTTCTTTGGAGAAATTAGCTGATAGTCTAATGTTTGTAAGTAACTGTCTCCTTTTGCTGCTTTTAAGTTTCTCTCCTTATCTTTAATCTTGTGTAATGTAATTATGATATGCCTTGCTATGTGCTTCCTTGGGTCCAACTTCTCTGGGAATCTCTGTTCTAACTGGACTTCTGGAAGTCTATTTTCTTTTTCAGATTAGGGAAGTTCTCCTTCATTGTGTTTTAAAATAAGTTTTCAACACCTTGCTGTTCCTCTTCTCTTTCTGGTACCTCTATGATTCATATGTTGGAAAGTTTAAAGTTGTCCCAGAGTTTCCTAAGCCTTTCTTCATTTTTTTTTGAATTCTTATTTCTTCATTCTTTTCTGATTGGATGTTTCTTTCTTCCTTCTGCTCTAAATCATTGATCTGAGTTCTGGTTTCCTTCCCATCACTGTTTGTTCCCTGTACATTTTTTTTCACTTTGTATAACCTTCCCTTCTTCCTCTGTTTTTCCAGCATACTCAACCATTTCTGTGAGCATCCTCATTACCAGTGTTTTGAACTTTGCACCTGATATGTTGGCCATCGCTTCATCACTTAGTTCTATTTTTGGAGCTTTGATTGCTTATTTCATTTGGGCCATATTTCTTTGTTCTCAGCATGCCTGCTATTTAACAAGGAGCAGAGACTTAGTTATTTGCCAGGTCCTGGCACACCACTTGGTTGTGTTGTGGCGATGTAAGTGGGGGAAGAGTCTGAGAGGGAACAATACCACTTGCTAGGCTCTCAGCTAGCTATCTTTCACCTGCTATTCACAAGCAATTTGTGCCCTTCTGGTGTTGCTTCCCAGATGAGTGGGTTTGTGTACATTCTATGATCCTGTGGGTCTCTCCAATGAACTCTCCTGTGAGTCTGGGAGTTTTTTCTGCCACCAAAACCCTCTCAGATTTTTTCAGTCAGAAATTTTAAGGCTTTATTTCCCCATGCTGGAACCCTGGGTTGTGCAGTCTGTCTTGTTCCCTAGTTGTCCCTCCCAGTTTATCTGCATGTGAAGGTGGGATCATTCAATCTGCCAGCTGCTATCATGCCTGACCCAGTCCTCCAACCACTGTCTTGCCATGAGTCTTCTCTGCCCTGACTACCCATCTCCACTCCTCTTACCACTCTGGATGAATGTTTCTTCTTTAACTCCTCTGTTGCAAGACTTCCATACAGTTCAATTTTCTGGCAGTTCCCGTTATTTTTTGTTTTTAAATTTGTGGTTTTCTTTCTTTTGGCTGTGCAAGGAGGCAACTTGTATATACCTATGCCTCCATCTTGGCTAGAAGTTGGTATTTGGTTTTCTGTCAGGAATATTGTAAGGACACAGTTTATTAAAGCTACTTCCTATGAATCTAACTGAACATTTATTAGTGTGTTCAGACATATTAATTTCCATTCTACTTAAAAAGTATGTCTGCATTGTTTTGAATTATGTCTTGATAGACTTAATATATCTGTTTTCTTTTTTTAGTATTTGCATTTTATTTTTCCATTGACATTGATTCTCCTTATACATGAATGACTCCCCCCTGCAGCAATCACAGTTATCCATGCCCATGAGTCCTTTTTCTTTTTTGCTCAATCTCTACATCTCTTCACCTTACCCATCCCAGGCTATCATCCTGTTCTCTGTCTATAATTTTGTCTCTATTTTGCTTATTAGTTCAGATTAATCATTAGATTCCATGTATGAGTGAAATCATATGGTATTTGTATTTCTCTGACTGGCTTATGTCACTTAGCATGATGTTCCCCAGGTCCATCCATGCTGTCACAAAGGGTAAATTTTTCTTCTTTTGTAAAGCTTAACAACATTTCTTTGTGTGAATGTACCATAGTTGTTTTGTTCACTTATCTACTGATAGACACTTGAGTCATTCCAGATTTTGGAGATGTAAATAATGCTGAAATGAACATAGGAGTCCTCATATTCTTTTCAACTAGTGTTTCAGTTTCTTCAGATAAATTCTGAGAAGAGGAATCCCTGAGTCCTAAGGCAGTCCCTTTCTTATTTTTTGAGGTATCTCCACTCTTCTTTCCACAGTAGCTGCTCCAGTGTGGAACCCCACCAACAAAACAAAAGAGTTCCCCATTCTTCACATCCTCACCATCACTGCTTTGTTGATTTATTTATTGATGATAGCAACTCTTACAGATGTGAGATCCTATCAGATTGTGGTTGAAATGTGCATTTCTGTGATGATTAGTGATGTTGAACCTCTTTTCATGTGGCATTGACCATCTTTATGTCCCCTTTGAAGAAGTGTGTATTCATAGTCTTTGCCCACTTTTAATTGAAATAATTGTATTTTGAGGTTGAGTTTTATAAGTTCTTTAAAAGTTTTGAGCGCTGGCTGGCATAGCTCAGTGGATTGAGCGTAGACTGGGAACCAAAGTGTCCCAGGTTTGATTCCCAGCCAGGGTACATGCCTGGGTTGCAGGCCATAGCCCCCGGCAACCGCACATTGATGTTTCTCTCTCTCTCTGTCTATCTCCCTCCCTTCCCCTCTAAAAATAAACAAATAAAATCTTTAAAAAAAACTTCAACGCTTTAAAAAAAAGTTTTGAATATTAACCCCTTATCAAATGTATCATTGAATATGTTCTTCCATTCAGTGGATTGTCTTTTTATTTTGCTGATGGTTGCCTTTGCTGTTCAAACATTTTTTTAATGTGATGTAGTCCCATTTATTTATTTTTTCTTTTGTTTTCCTTGCCTGAGGAGATACTTCAGAAAAAAATATTGCTAAGAACAATGTCCTAGATTTTAGTGTGTTTTCTTCTAGGATTTTTATGTTTTCAGGTTTAATATTTAAGTGTTTAATTAATTTTGAATTTATTCTTTTGTGGGACATAAGAAGATGGCTTAGTTCCATTTTTCTGCATGTATCTGTCTAAATTTCCCAATATTATTTGTTAAATAAACTGTCTTTAGCCTGTTGTATGTTCTTACATATTCACACAAATATTAATTGACTAAGGTGGTGCAGGTTTATTGCTGGGTTCTCTATTCTGTTCCATTAATATCTATGTATTCCAGTAGTATGCTGTTTAGATGACTATGGTCTTATAGTATAGCTTCATATTAAGTACTGTGATTCCTCCAATTTTGTTCTTTCTCAGGATCATGGTCACTATGCATGATATTTTTTTGGTTCCATATACATTTTTGAAATATTTGTTCTAGTTTTGTGAAATACATAATTGCTATCTTGACAGGAATTGCATTGAATCTATAGATTACTTTGGGGTGGTATGGACCCTTTAATGATATTATTCATCTTATGTATGAACATGGCATGTGCTTCCACTTATTTGTATCTTGTTTAATTTATATATTCAGTTTTGTATAATTTTCAGAATACAGGTCTTTCATTTTTGGTTTTTTAGATGTTATTTATTTAGTTTTAGAGAGACAGTAAGGGAGGGAGAAAGAGAAGCAGAGACATGTCAATGTGTGCTTGCCTCTCATGCACCCCCTGCTAGTGACCTGCTCCACAACCCAAGCTTGTGCCCTGACTGGGAATTGAACAGGCAACCCTTTGGTTGAGGCCAGCAATCAATCCACTGAGCCACACCAGCTAAGGTTATTATACAGATCTTTTATTGACACATCCATGGTTAGACTTTTCCCTAGGCATTTTATCCCTTTTGAAGCAATTGCAAATAGGATTGTTTTCTTAATTTCCCATTTATATAGTTTATTATTGGCATATAAAAATGACACTGATATCTGGAATTTAATTTTGTAGCATAATACTTTACTAAATTCATTTGATTTCTACTAGTTTCCTGGTGGATTTTTTAGGGTTCTATATGTACAATATCATGTTATCTGCAAATAAAGATAGTTTTATTTATTTTTAAAAGATTTTATTTATTTATTTTTAGAGAGGGAAGGGAGGGAGGAAGAGAGAAACATCAATGTGAGGTTGCTGGGGGCTATGGCCTGCAACCCAGGCATGTGCCCTGACTGGGAATCAAACCTGTGAAGCTGTGGTTCACAGCCCGCGCTCAATCCACTGAGCTACACCAGCCAGGGCTAAAGATAGTTTTATTTCTTCCTTTCCAATTTGGATGCACTTTATTTCTTCCTGTTGTTTAATTGTTATAGCTGGGGCTTCTAATACTATGTTGAATAAGACAGATGAAAGTGGAAATCCCTGTCTAGTCCCAATATCAAGTGAAATGTTTCTAGTTTTTGTCTGTTGAGTATGGTGCTGACAGTGGGTTTTCCATATATGACTTTTGTTATGCTTGGGTGTGTTTCTTTTATTTCTACTTTGCTGAGCAATTATATCATAAATCATTGCTGGATTTTATCAAATGCCTTTTTCTGCATCTGTTGATATGATCATTTGCTTTTCATCCTTCATTTTGTTTATGTATTGTAACACATTTATTGATTTGCAAATGTTGTACCAATCTTGCACTCCCAGAAGAAATCCCATTTGATCATGGTGTATGATCTTTTTGATGTATTGCTATATTCTATTTGCTAGCATTTTGTTGAAAATTTTAGCATCTGTGTTCACCAGTAATATTGGACTATATAGTTTTTGTTTGTTTGTTTGTTTGTTTGTTTGTTTGTTTTTACTTGTAGTGTTGTTATCTGGTTTTGAAATTACGATAACACTGACCTCATAAAATGTGCTTGGGAGTTTTCCTTCTTTAGAAGTTTTTGAAATAGTTTGATAGGAGTGATGGTAGTTCTTCTTGGAATGTATTGTAAAATTTGCCAGTGAAGCCATGGTCTAGGACTTTTGTTTATTTTTGAGGTGTTTTTTTGTAATTACTGCTTTAATTTCACTATGTGTAATCTGTCTATTCAGACTCTCAGATTTTTTGGAAGTTTCTGTTTCTAAGAATTTAACTATTTTGTCCAGATTGTCCAATGTGTTAGTATATAATTCATAATATTTTCTTACAATTCTTTGTATTTCTTTGGTGTCAGTCATTACTTCTTATCTTTCATTTCTATTTTTATATATTTGGGTCCTCTCTATTTTTTTCTTGATGAGGCTGGTTGAAGGTTTGTTGATCTTTTTTTCCTTTCAAAGAACCAGATCTTGAATTCATTGACCTTTTGAGTAATTTTTAGACTCTATTTCATTTATTTCTGCTCTAAATTTTATCATTTCTTTCCTCATACCCACTTTGGTCTTTGCTGTTCTTTTTCAAGTTCTTTAAGTGTGAATTTAGATTTTTTATAATTTAAAGGAACTAATGTGGTTTTATTAATGTTAATATAATTGCAGATATGAGTGAAATGCATAACTGTAAAAAGATTAATTGAAGCATTAAAGAGTTATTCTCATTAGATGTCGTCTTAATAGGTAAATGATGAAAAAGTCAAATAATCAAAGGGAATCACTAGGAAAGCCTTTAATTAAAGTCAAAGTCCAATTTCTTTTTTTTAAGGTTTTATTTATTTATTTTTAGAGAGGGAAGGGAGGGAGATAGAGAGTGAGAGAGAAACATCAATGTGTAGTTGCTGGGGGTCATGGCCTGCAACCCAGGCATGTATCCTGACTGGGAATCGAACCTGTGACACTTTGGTTCACAGCCCGTGCTCAATCCACTGAGCTATGCCAGCCAGGCAAAGTCCAATTTCTTAAATAGCAAATCCACAGAAAGAGAGAGAAAATTGGACAACACTATAGAATAGTGGTAGACCATTTTGTGTTTTTGAATTGAAAATGTGTTCTGAGTTAATTTTTTTTTGTTCCTGCTTTTTGTCCCACCTTTTCCCCATTGCTCACCCCTGCCCTGCCCCCTGCACTCCCACAGTCAATCCCCCCATTTTCCATGCCCATGAGTCCTCTATTCATGTTCCTTTACTTGCCCCTTCTCCTGTTATTCCCCTCCCCATGCTCCTCTGGCCACTGTCAGTTTGTTCTTTATTTCCAAGACTCAGGTTATATTTTGCTCATTTATTTGTTTCATTGATTAGATTGTTTATTGTAGCTTTTTCTTATTTCTTGAGACAGGCCTGTAATGCTATGAATTTCTCTCTTAGAATTGCTTTCCATGTGTCCCACAGATTTTTATTGTTGTGTTCTCATTTTTATTTTTTTCACAATATCTTTTGATTTCTTCTTGATGTCATTGTTGAGCCATTCATTATTTAATAATATGTACATTAGTTTCCATTTCTATGTATTTTTCAGTATTCTTTTTGTGACTGACTTCAAATGTTCTTGATATGATTTCAGTATTATTTAATTTATGGAGACTCATGTCGTGGCTTCACATGTGATATATTCTAGAAAACATTTCATATGCTTTTGAAAAGGCCATATATTATACTCCTTTGGGATGAAATGTCCTGAAGATATCAATTAAGTCCATTTGATCTAGTGTGTCATTTAAGGCCACTGCCTCCTATTGATTTTCTGTCTGGAAGATCTATCCATTGAATTCACTAGGGAGTTGAAATCCCCTATGATGACTGTGTTTCTGTCAGTCTCTCCCTTTCTGTCCACCAGGATATGCTTACCACATTTAGGCACCCCTATGCTGGGGCATAAATGTTACTAGGGTTATATGTTTTAATGGATTATTCCCTTTATCATTATATAGTTTCCTTTTTTGTCTCTTACTACAGCCTTTGCTATAAATCTATTTTTCAGATATAAGTATTACAACCCCAACATTTTTCCCTTTCCTTTTGCATAAATAACTTTTTCATCTCTTTACTTTTAGTGTATGTGTATCTCTCATTCTGGTGGGTTTCTTGGGGACAATGCATATATGGGTCTCGTTTTCTTACACATTCAGCTGCCCAAGGTAGGTACCCAATGTCTTTTGATTGGAACATTGAAGCCATTTAAATTTATAGTTTTTAATGTTGTTCAGGTACAGTTGTCTCCATTTTCACACCACCATGCTCCCCTGTACCACCCATCACTGCCTCCAACCCTCAAACCCACACTATCTGCTTTGGCTTTGTCCATGTATCCTATATACGTGTTCCTTAATGGTCCTTTCCCTATTATCCCCTATTATTCCTTTCTCCTCTCCTCTATTGTTACTGTCAGTATGTTCTTTATTTCAATGTCACTGGTTGTATTTTGCTTGCCTTTTTGTTTGTTGATGTGGTTCAAGTGTATCTCATTATGGTTTTGATTTGCATCTTTCTCATAGCTAGTGATACCGAACACTTTTTCACATGTCTCTGTGCTCTCTGTATGTCCTTCTTGGAGAAGATTCTGTGCAATGTATAAAGTACATATGGACAAAACTAAAGGAGGGTTGGATCGAGCATGGGAAGTGGAGCTACATGAAGTGGGGGGGGGTGATGGAGGAAAATGTAGACAACTGTATTTGAACAACAATAAAAACATGTGAAAAAGTTAAAAGTCAAAAAAAAAAAAAAAGAAGTGTCTGTTGAAGCCCTTTGCCATATTTTTAATTGGGTTGTTTGTCTTCCTGGAGGGGAGTTGTGTGAGTTATTTATGTATTTTGAAGATCAAGTCCTTGTTTAAGGTATCATTTTCAGATATGTTTTCTCATAAGGTTGGTTCTCTTTTCATTTTAATGCTGTTTTCTTCAACCATGCAGAAGCTTTTTATTTTGATGAGATCCTTTTTTTTTTTTTTTTTTTTTCTTTCCTTTATATCCCTGGCTCTGGGAGACATATTGGTGAAAGTACTGCTGTGTGGAATATCTAAGATTTTCCTGTGTTATCTTCTAAGGCTTTTATGGTGTCAAGACTTGTATTTAAGTCTTTTATCCACCTGGATTTTATTTTGGTATAACGTGTAAGTTGGTGATTGAGTTTCTTTTTTTCTTTTTTTTTTTTTTTTGCATGTAGCTGTCCAGATCACCCAATAACATTTGTTGAAGAAGCTATTATTACTCCATTTTATGCTTCTGCCCTCATTGTCAAGTAGTCATTGATCAAAGAGTCTTGGGTTTATTTCTGGGCTCCCTATTCTGTTCCATTGGCCTCTGTGTCAGTACTTATGCCAGTAGCAGACTGTTTTGATTACAGTGGCCTTGTAATACAGTTTGATACCAGGTATTGTGATACTTCCTGCTCTTTTCTTCTTTCTCAAAACTGTTGCAGCTATTCAGGGTTATTCACCACTCCATGTAAATTTTTCAAATGTTTGTTCTATGTCTGTTAAATATGACATAATTATTTTACCAGGGTTTGCATTGAATCTATACATTGCTTTGGGTAATATGGACTTTTTATGTTAATGCTTCCAACCCATGAACACTGTATGTGCTTCCATTCATTTGTGTCTCTCTTAATTTCTTTCTTTGGTATTGTGTCATTTTCTGAGTGCAGGTCTTTCACCTCCTTGGTAAGGTTTTGTCCTAAGTACTTTATCATATATGTTGCTATAGCAAATGAGATTTTTTTACTGATTTCTGATTCCGACATTTTATTGTTGGTGTATAAAAATGCCTTTGCTTTCTGAATATTGATTTTAAGCACTGTAGTATTGTGAATTTCACTGGTTAGCTTGAGTAGTTCCTTGGTGCAGTCTGTAGTGTTTTCTATGTACTCTATGATATCATCTGCAAACAATGACAGTTTTACTGACTCCTTTCCAATTTTGATGCCTTTTATTTTCTTTCTTTTCTTATCATTGTGGCTATGGCTTCCAGTACTATATTGATAACAGGTGGTAAAAGTGGACATCTTTGTTTTATTCCTGGTCTTAGTGGGACAGCTTTTAGTTTTTGCCCATTGAGTATGATGTTGACTGTAGGTGTCTTGTATATGGCCTTAATCATGTTGAGGAATGTTCCCTCTACTCCCACTTTGCTGAGTATTTTTATTATGAAGATGTTCCATGTGCATTTGAAAGGAATGTGTACTTTGCTTCTTTGGGACGAAAGGTTCTATATATATTAGAGAATTCCATTTGATCTAGGGGATTGTTCAATGCTGCACTATCCTTGTTGATATTTTGTTTAGAAGAGCTATCCATTTTTGACACTAGTGTGTTAAAATGCCCTGGTATAACTGTGTTACTCTGTATGTCTTTCCTGAAGTCCCCCAAGATTTTACTTATATATCTAGGTGTCCCTATGTTAGGTAATATATGTTTACAATGGTGATGTCTTCTTGATGGATTCTTCTCTTGAGTAGTATGAAGTGCCCCTCAGTGTCTCTTTCTATGGCTTTTGTTTTGAAGTCTATTTTGTCTGATAGAAGTATTGCTACCTCAGCTTTTTTTTCTATTTGCTTGGAATATTTTTTTCCAAACCTTCACTTTTAGTCTGTATAGGTCTCTTTTTTTTCTGATGTGTGTGTCTTGTAGGAAGAATATGTGCAGGTCATGTTTTCTTATCCATTTAGATACCCTATGACTTTTGACTGGAGCATTTAATCCATTTAAATTTAAGGTTATTATTGACAAGTACTTATTCTTTCCCTCCCCCCTTTGAACCTTCATTTCTCTCTATCTCACACTAGTTTCCTTCCTCTTCTTATAGCAGTTCTCTTAGCATATCTTGCATAGCTGGTTTGGCGGAAGTCTATTTTTTGAGACCCTTCTTTTGCTTGAGAAATTCCTTACTATGCATTCTTTTTTAATTGAGACCCTCAGTGGGTAGAGTAGTCTTGGTTGCAGCCCTTTGCTTTTCATTACTTGCAATATTTTTTATCATTTTCTCCTGATCTGAAGTGTGTCAGTTGAGAAATCAGCTGCTAGCCTTTTTGGAGGTCCTTTGTATGATACTTCTGATTTCTCCCTTGCTGCTTTTAAGATTATTTATTTGTCTTTAACACTTGGCCTTTTAATTATGATGTGTCTCAGAGTAAATCTCTTTGTGTTCATTTTGATTGAGACCCTATGTGAATCCTAAACTTGTGTAATTTTTGTTTCTCCAGTTTCAGAAAGTTTTCTGTCATTATTTTTTCAAACAAGGTTTCTTCTATCCCTTGTCTTTTTCTTCTCCTCCTGGTATCCCTATGATTTGAACATTGTGGTGTTTCATGTTGTCTGTCATTCCCTTAATCTATATTCATATTTTCGGGGGTCTCTTTTCATGCAGGTGCTCTACCTGGGTGTTTCTTTCTACCTTGTCTTCCAGCTCACTACTTAGGTCCTCTGCTTCATCCAGACTGCTTTTAATTCCTTCTAGTGTGTTTTTTTTTTTATTTCAGAAATTGTATTTTTCTTTTCTTTCTGATTCTTGTTTATAGTTTCTATTTCCTTTTTTATACTGTTGTAGTTCTTTCTCAGTTCCTTTTAGTTGTCTGCAAGTTCCTTGAGCACCCTTATAACCATTCTTTTGAATTCTGTATCTGATAGTTTGCTTGCCTCCATTTGATTTAGCTCTTTTAGTGGTGGTCTACCATTCCTTTTGATTACAGGTTCTTTTTTTTTTTTTTTGCCTTCCCATTTTAGGAGATTCTTTTTGGTTGTTTCTGTGCTTCCTGATGTTACACTCTGCTAGCTGTCTTTGTAGGATGAACTTCTGTAGTAGGAATTCTATGGGATTCAGTGGTGTGTTCTCCTTGATCTCCTTTTTGGATGTTCTAGGATTTTCTTTTCTTCCTTTTGTGTGTTCACTCTTGTTGTACTTGGGTTTAACCTGTTGGTGGTTCCTTTGTTGGTGGGTTTTCCCCTCTAGCAGGTTTACTGGTGTTCACAACTCCCACCTTATCTTATATGTGATCAGTGGCAGGGCAAAGGTTAAATGGATTAAGACCATGGGAGAATATTCTGTGATATTTAAAATATCAATAAGTAGAGAACCTATAGCATATCCTTTGGAGAAGTACAGTGATAACCATGGTATTTCATCCAACTAGCCACTTTTTATAAAGATGAAAAAGAGATAAGACTCTTATTAAAGGGTAAAAAGAATGTATGTTGAATCCATCAAACAGAGTACCTATGCAAATTTAGATGGTAAGATGTAGTGAGATTAAAGAATAGAAACTAGGTGTAGTGTGTGAGAAAATAGAGTTAACCACAACCGTAATAAAGCTCAGGAAGATAGTGGAATGGGCCAAGATCAGAGAAGGTTGCTGTGTAGTATTTACAATAATACGAAACAACACTTTTTTTTACAATAATACTGGAACAATAATAATATGACAAGAAATATATTATCTGAATAAAAAGAATAGAAAGTAAAACACCAAGAGTAGTGTGTTACTGGAATATGAGTGAATTGAAAAAAGAAAAATTAAAATGCAATATGAAAGACAAAAGAAAACCAACTAATCAATGCAATTAAACAAAGGAACAAAATAAAGAAAACTAAATAGAAATAAGAGAATTAAAAAATAATAATCAAATAAAATAAATAAAATATTGAAAAGAATGATAATACAAATAAACAATAAAATGCAAATTGTGTAGGATAACAAAGTGAAATTTGTCTCAGTAATGTACTTTAATTTTTTATTTATCCATTTTAGAGAGAGGAAGAAAAATAGAGAAACATTGATTTTTTTCACTTGTGAATTCTTTGGTTGATTTTTATGTGTTCCCTGACTGGGTATCAAACCCATTACTTTGGTGTATTAGGACAGTGCTCTAACCAGTTGGCCATGGCAGTAATGGACTTTAAATTTTCTTAGAAACATATAAGTAATGCCAGCTTATGGAGGTATAGGCCAATGAAGGTTGGTAAATTTTACTGGTCTACAAATAATATGAAGATAAATGGAAACATAGAAAAGAGGTTTGAATCATACATATATTTAAAGTGTTATGTTTTATCTTCTTTATCGAGTGTATTTAGGCATAAAACCTCATTGAGCTATATGCCAATACAAAAGACATGCCCTTTGATTAACAATTTCATAAAACCATTGAAAAAAATCAGTATGTTCAAGGGATTTAAGAAGTACAAATTATAAGTTATAAGAATACTCACAAGAATATAAGTATAGAATAAGGAATATAGTCAATAATACTGTAATAACTATATATGATGTCAGATGGGTACATACTTATGGGGGTCATCACTTTGTAAGGTATATAAACATTATCACTATACTCTACATTTGAAACTAATACAGTATTGTTGGGGACCACCCTGCCTGGTCTCAGGAAGCTGTTACCCCCATGATTTAGGCTGAGTGAAAGACCTCCAGACCAGGAGCCACTGAGGAGACAAATCTTATTTCCCTGTCATGAACACTGCCTGTTCTAATGCCTGGCTTCCCTTTTGCATGATCGGCAGTCAATGACAGGTAACAATTCTCTAAGAAAGAGAATGAATCTCAGACAGACGCGATCACATGGGTTGGCCTGAGGGAAGAAATTCATGGGGCTGTGGAAATGAAGGTGTGATCGACATCAACCCCTGCCCCCTTTGGCTTTGTCAAAGCTGAGTCTTTGTTCTTGGATGTGAGGAATCCAAGTCTCCTGGCTGCCTTTGTCTTCTCTGTTAACTCAGGCCTGTAGGGGCAGCCCAGACCAGAAACGGCAGACCCCCAGGGTGATCAGGCCTGGGACATAGAACATGCAGATCCTGTGAGATCTGTTTGCTGGAGGATGTTATTAGAATTTGAAGGCACAGACAGGAAACCAAAACTAGCCCTTTGAGCCATAGGTTAAAACCCCAAACTTTTGCCCAGTATCACAGCAGAAGTTCTGTCCCCACCTTTGTAAGTTGCCTACATCTTTTGATCTTTTCTGCCAGACTGTGAATCCACAAAATAAGTCTGCTTTCTCAATAAAAATTTGCTTGGGTATGGAGACAGAGCACCCTCCAGGAGAGAGGGTGGCCAAAGTCGCTCCCCACGTGAGTGGCCCTTCTGTCCCTATTCCCCCACAGGACCTGGTTGTCTCCGTGTATGTTTTTCTCATGATTCAATGAGCATCCACAGCTGAGATGGATACTGCAGGCCGGTATCATCCACACGGTCTTGTATGTCAAATGTAATTGAAAACTAAAATAAGTTATAAAGATTTAAAAAGCAATATGAATGTTATGTCGTATCTTAAATTGTTTAAATTAAACATGAAAATTTATGTGGAAACTAACCCTTTAATAAAAAGTCTACTAGGAAATAGAATTCAAGGCTGCTTTTTTTTTTTTGCTATTCATTGTTCAACTTCGTACTGTGTAATTTATTAATTAATAGGGTTTCCTTCCTCTGTTGCAGCCAGTTTATGGGTATATAACATAGGCTCAACTAATTGGATGCTAACATCTGAGACTATGAATCTAAGGTGAGCAACACAAGATTGAAATGAGGTTATAATTAATTTAGTGAAACTTCTACTATGTCTACAGTTGTAATGATTGTGTTTAGAGGATATGGAGGCCTATTAAGTATTGGAGGTTTTGTCCTAGACAGGTGGTTGTGAATAAAAAAATACTGTTCTATTTTTTGCTTCTTATCCCTCCAAATCCCATTTGTTTTCTGTCAGTCTTAGAATTCTATGTCTTAGCCAATATAATGGTATCCAATATAACCTTTCAATTAAACTCTTTTTATTTTTTAATATAGCTAAAGTTCATTAGTATTAATATAAGATAAGAATAATGACAGATACCATATGATGCTACCCCAATGATGTTTAACAGACTCCAGATCACATTTTCTGGAGATTTCAGGAGCTCATTATATAGAATTTAACACTTAGAAGAAAGTGGTACATTGGACATATGAAAAAAGTCGGGTAAAATTTACCAAACACAGCATTATTGTTCACATTTTAAGATGATCCTTTTTCTACTACAAAAGAGATAGAGTGTAAAAAATTGTTTGACAATAATATATGTAGCTTAATCTATAGGGCATGAGCTTTCAAATGTAGATCTAGGTGTTGGTCTTTTCCCTTTTATTTAAAACCTGTGCACCCAGGGAAAGTTACTTAAGTTTTCTTCATCTTTAAAAAAAGTTAAAAAGAAATATGAGTATTATGTAATACAATATTAAATATTAAATTGCAACATGCATGAAGCCTAGCACATAATTATAATTCATTAATAATTATTATACTTAAACATTTATTTAGTCTTTAGCATGAGTCAGAAACTGTGATGCTCTATGTATATTATAAATGCAAATTATCTTTGAAACAAAACTATGAAGTACATACTAATTTTATCTCATTCTATAGAATAGGAACAAGGAAAATGAAACAGAATTTATATTTTGAAGGTCACAGAGCAACAATTCCACCAATTTTATTTTAAATTTGTATTTCTTTCCTCTTGCATTCACTCTTTTTATTTGATCCTTTGAGTTTAAGGTTTTTGTTGTTTTATCCTCAGTGAAATTCAGGGTCACTACCAAACAGATTACAAATAATTCCAAAGCAATTTGTGAGTAGAACCAAAAAAAAGTTACCCACCTCTTCATGCATATTTCAGGGACATAAATAGAAACATCTATATACACTCATCTTATTGGAGAAATCACCCTATAAGTCTGAGATATGATTTTCACTTTAGAACAGTCAAATTATCTTTTTTAAAGATTTAGTTTATTTTATTTATTTTTAGAGATGGAAAGGAAAGGGGAAAGAGGAGAGAAATATCAATGTATGGTTGCCTCTAACACGCCCACTACTTGGGACCTGGCCTGCATCCCAGGCATATGTCCTGACTGGGAATCAAACCAGCGACCCTTTGGTTCAGAGGCAGGTGTTCAATTCACTGAGCCACAGGATCCAGGCAAACTATATTTTGTTGCATCATTTGTATCCATCTTAAAAACATACTACCCTCAGGTTAAAAGAAAGTAAGAATAACTCCTTTGGAAAAGCTGATTCATGATGTCAGTGATACAAATTTTGTGTGCTCCAGGCTTATTCTTGAATGAGCAACTTTTTCATGAGGCAGAAAGACCTATCATTTCTAGCCTTAGGTTAGACTTAGGCAAGTTGAGGGATCCCAAAAGCTACTTCACCATATTATACTTTAAGCAGGTTGCCATGGCTACTGCTAGCACAACTGGGTAAATGTCCCTTTGGCTGAGGAGAGCAAAAGTTCAGCTAGTCATTAGTATCTAATTCACTCTCATTTTAAAAGGAGTTCTAAAAGCAGGATTTAATCTGGCTTGGTACCAGGCCCAGCAGCTATGCTTATGAATCAGTGTTGTCTCTTTTCTTGGGTGTTTCTCATTCTGAGATCCAAGATACTTGTTGTTGCTGATGTTTTGTTTTGTTTTATCTTGTCATTTTTTTGTTTCCATGAAAAGATTTCCCATTTATTTTTTCCATTACCATTTAGTCTCCTTATACCCTCCTCTCCCATACAACCCCCATGGTGCTGTCCATGTTCATGAGTCCTTTTTCCTTTTTGCTCAATACCTCCACCCTCTAACCACCCACAATGCATAGCTGTCATCCTTCTCTTTATCTATGAGTGTGTCTCTATTTTGCTTGTTATTTCAGTTTGTTCATTAGATTCCACATATTAATGGAAACATGGTATTTTTCCTTCTCTGACTGTCTCATTTCACTTAGGATAATGTTCTCCAGGTCCACCCATACTGTCACAACGGGTAAATTTTCTTCTTTTTATAGCCAAGTAGCATTCCATTGGGTAAATATCCCATATCTGTTTTATCCACTCATCTATTGATGGACAGACACTTGGGCTGCTTCTGTATCTTGGCAACTTTAAATAACAAGGCAATGAACATAGGTGTGCTTATGTTCTTTTGAGTTAATATTTAGGATTTCTTCAGATATATTCTCAGAAGTGGGATTGTTGTGTCAAAAGGAAGATCCATTTTTAATTTTTGAGGTAACTCTATACTGCTTTCCACCTTGGTTGCATAAGTCTGCATTCCTACCAATAGTGCAAAAGGGTTCCCCTTACTCCACATACTTGCCAGCACTGGTTGTTTGTTGATTTATAGATGATAGCTATTCTGACAGGTGGAACATGATATCTCATTATGGTTTTAATTCACATTTCTCTGATGATTAGCAACATTAAGCATCTTTTCATATGTCTATAGGTTATCTGTATGTACTCCTTGGAGAAATGCCTATTCAGGTCATTTGGCCATTTTTTAATTGGGTTGTTTGGTTTTTTAGTGTTGAATTTTTAAATATTTTATTTATTAATTTTTTTGGAGAGAGGGAAAGGGAGGGAGACAGGGAGAGAAACATCAATGTGTGCTTGCCTCTTACATGCCCTCTACTGGGGACTTGGCCAGCAACCTAGGCATGGACTCTGAATGGGAATCAAAGCAATGACCTTTTGGGTTGCAGGCTGGTGCTCAGTCCACTGAGCAACACTAGCTAGGGCTTAGTGTTGAGATTTTTAAGTTTTTTATACATTTTGGATATTAACCTCTTATCAGATGTATCAGCAAATATGTTCTCCCATTCTGTGGGTTGTCTTTTATTTTGTTGATGATTTCCTTTGCTGTGCATAAACACTTTAGTTTGATGTCCTCTCATTTATTTATTTTTTTCTTCTGCTTTCCTTTCCTGGGTAGATATATCTGATAAAATATTGGTATGAACAATGTCAGAGATTTTGCTGCCTATGATTACGTCTATGATTTTTATGGCTTTACATCTAACATTTCAGTCTTTAATCCATTTTTAATTTATTCTCATGTGTGGTGCGAGAATGGTGGTCAGGTTTCATTTTTCTGCATGTATCTATCCAATTTTCCCACTAAAATGTATTGAATAAATTATCTTTAGCTTATTGTATGTGCTGGAGTCCTCTGTCAAATATTATTTGACTGTAAATATGTGGGTTTATTTCTAGGATCTCTATTCTATTCCATTGATCTATGTGCCTCTTGTTTGCCAGTACCATACTCTTTTGATTACTAAAGTCTTATAGTATAGTTTCATATTAGGTAGTGCAAACCCTCCAACTTTGTTATTTTTCTCAGGATCGCTGTTGCTATGTGGGGACTTTTTGGTTCCATACAAATTTTTAAAATATTTGTTTTAGTTATGTGAAATATATCACTGGAATCTTGATAAGAATTGCATTGAATCTTTAGCTTGCTTTGGATAGTATGGGCATTTTAATGATGTAATTCTTCCTATCCATGAACACGGTATGTGTTTCCACTTATTTGTATCTTCTTCAATTTCTTTCTTCAGTGTCTTATAACTTTCCAAGCACAGGTCTTTTCCTTGGTTATGTTTATTCCTAAGTATTTCATCCTTTTTGAAACAATTGTGAAAGGGATTGTTTTCTTAATTTTTCTTTCTGTTAGTTTGCTATTGGCATATAAAAATGCAACTGATTTCTGGACATTAATTTTGTATCCTGCTACTTTGCTGAATTCATTTATCAGTTCTAGTAGTTTTTTGGTGGAATCTTTTGGTTTCTCTATGTACAGTCTCATGTTATCTCCAATTAAGGACAGTTTCACTTATTTGTCTCCATTTCAGATACTTTTAAAAAATATTTTATTTATTTATTTTTAGAGAGGGAAGGAAGGGAGAGAGAGAAAAACATAAATGTGCCGTTGCTGGGGGTCATGGCCTGCAACCCAGGCATGTACCCTGACTGGGAATCAAACCTGCGACACTTTGGTTCGCAGCCCACTCTCAATCCACTGAGCTACGCCAGCCAGGGCATATACCTTTTATTTCATCTTCTTGTCTGTTTGCTGTGGCTAGGACTTTCCCATGCTATGCTTAATAATAGATGTGAAAGGGAAAAATCCCTGTCTTGTTCCCAATCTTAAGGGGAATGCTTGTAGTTTTTGCTTGTTGAATATGATGCTTGCAGTTGGGTGTGTCATATATGGTCTTTATTATGTTGAGGTATGTCCCCTCTATTCCCACCTTGCTGAGTTATTATCATAAATGGGTGCTGGAGTTTATCCAATGGTTTTTTAGCTATTGATATGATCATGTGGTTTTTATCCTGCATTTTGTTTATGTGGTGAATCACCTTTATTAATTTCTGAATGTTGTACCAACTTTGCATTCCCAGAATAAATCCCACTTGATCACATTGTATGGTCTTTTTGATATGTTATTGTATTCAGTTTGCTAATATTTTGTTGAGGGTTTTAGCATCTATGGTCATCTAGGATATTGCCCTATATTTTTCTTGTTTTGTAGTGCCTTTATCTGGTTTTGTAACTAGGAAAATGCTGGCTTGGTAAAATGAGCTTGAGAGCCTGCATTCCTCTGGAATTTTTTGAAATAATGAGAATTTACATTATTAAAGACAAAGTCTTTCACTTTGAGAATTTTTGCTAGGATATGTTGTGATTGAGCAGACACTGTACCAGCAATAGTTTTGAAGTACAGTATCAAGAGACTCCAAATGAAGACATAACAAGAACAGTACTGAGAAAATACAACAGTGAAATCTCAAACCACTATCTGTATTTTCCTTAAATTTCAATGGGGATGTCATGAACCAACATGAAATGGCCTCTCTCTCTCTCTCTCTCTCTCTCTCTCTCTCTCTCTCTCTCTCTCTCTCTCTCTCCCCCTCTCTCTCTCTCTCCTTACTTTCTTTGAATTTTAATCAATTAAAATCCATACCACTGCATGCAATATAGACACATTTATTTATCTCTACACACTTCCCACTGGGATCACTTGGAAATATGGTCCCTGACTCCTCTAAAACAATCCTAAAACTATGAAACAGTTCAAAGTTAGTTATTTCATTCTATGACAAACTGCTACCAGATTTTACCAGTCAACCTTTTTGGGCTTCAGTTTACTTATCTGGAAAATGAAATGAGAAGATTAGATTTAAAAAATTGCGATATCACTTTTATCTCTAAATTTCTATGATCCTATGAAGGCCACAAACTACCTTCAAATTTTTCCATTCTATTAGTTTTTATAATAAATATGAATGAATAACAATTAAATATAAAAAAATCATCTATTCCTCCAGTCCTTAAAATCATATTGTTGCAAATTGGCATAAGATAGCTTCACATTGTAATCTGAGTTTCTTGAAACTTCATTTATTCAGAAGCTTCCTGGAGTGTCTTACTCATCCTACCCTCTTTATTTATTCCTAAATTGCTGGTGTGCTGCTTTATGGAAGAGCTTCATCATAGTAGTGATGATGAGACTGATGAAGATAAGGGGGTATGAGAAATAGCTTCCCCAGTTTCTCTTTTTCCCACTTCATAACAACTTAGATCAAAGGTCAGAAAGAAGAGAGTCTTTGAAGCAGTAGGTAATAGATGTAAAAATAAAAGTAAAAAACTTTTTTTCTCAGGATTTGAAGAAATAAAATATAAAAAAAACATATTGTAAGGGAGAGTGAACTCGTTCTTACAGACTGAGAAATATATGTGCTTAATTGTAGGATTGCATTGTTTTTAGTGAGGGGATCATTCAGTATCATTGACAGGAGGCTGTTATCCCCAACCTCAATTAATTCTCCTCTAAAATTCTACCTAAGTTCAATCTCCTTAATATGGTTTACAAGATCCTAGATAATAACCCCCTTGTCTTTCTCTATAGTTTTCCTTTGCACCACCCTTCTTTCCTGCTCCCAAGAGGTCTGCTTCTTGCAGTATATGCTGTTGCCAGTCTGAACATTTTTTACTTCTCATTGCACCATGATTAGTGCTGCCTCCAGGCCACTGCATATTCTTAACACACTTCCCTCACCTTTTCTTCTAGCTGATTTCTATAATCCTCTTTTTCTCAGTATAGAAGTCAGTTTTCATCTACATTTCTTATACTGCCTCTCAAAACTGGCTGCTGTTCTGAGATGAATACTGTTTGTTTTCACTTTCATATAACCCAGAACTTCTTTTACTATAGCAAGTGGACACTCCTCTACCTATCATGTTAAGACCTAATAACATCCAGTCTCATGGCTTTAGATACTATTCATATACCTATGACTCCCAAATGAATGTATCTTGTTCTGAACTTTCCCTAAAATTCTGGATATGTAATTACTCATATGTAATTGTCTATTAAACATCTTTAGGGAATGCTAATACACATCTCAAAATTAGCATGTCTAAATTCCAACATTTTAAATTATATTTTATTGCTTATGAAGTTAACAGTTGTCCCACATTTTCCCCACCAATGACCATGTCCATGGGTCTTGCATATATGTTCTTTGGTTATTCTATACTCTATGCTGTACTTTACATCCCCATGATGATTCTGTAACTACTAATCTATACTTTTTAATCCCTTCACCTTTTTCACCCATCCTCACAACCCCTCTCCCATCTGGCAACCATCATAATGTTATCTGTATCTATGACTCTGATTTTGTTCTGCTTGTTTTTTTTTTAAGATTCAATTGCTGATAGATGTGTATTTATTACATTTTTATTTTTCATAGTTTTCATCATCTTCTTCTTTTCTTCTTCAAAACAAACTCTTTTTTTTAAGATTTTATTTATTTATTTTTAGAGAGGGGAGGGAGGGAGATAGAGAGTGAGAGAGAAACATCAATGTGTGGTTGCTGGGGGCCATGGCCTGCAACCCAGGCATGTGCCCTGACTGGGAATTGAACCTGTAATGCTTTGGTTTGCAGCCCATGCTCAATCCACTGAACTATGCCAGCCAGGACAAACTCTTTAATATTTCATATAATACTAGTTTGGTGATGAAGTCCTTTAGGTTTTTGTTGTCGGGGAAGATCTTTATCTATCCTTCCATTCTAAATTATAGCTTTGCTGTGTAGAGTAATCTTGATTATAGGTCCTTTTCATCATGTTGAACATTTCTTGCCATTCCCTTCTATCATGCAAAGTTTCTTTTTGAGAAATCAGCTGAAAGTCTTATGGGGACTCCTTTGTAAGTAACTAACTGCTTTTCTCTTGCTGCTTTTAAGATTATCCTTTTGGATTTAACCTTTAGCATTTTAATAATGATGTGTCTTTGACTAGGACTCTCTGGGCACATTTTGTTTGAGACTCTGCGCTTCCTGGACTTGCATTTTTATTTCCTTCACTAAATTAGGGAAGTTTTCTTTCATTATTTTCCGAAATAGGTTTTCAATTTCTTGTTCTTTCTCTTCTCCTTTCTGGCACCCCTATGATGCAAATGTTGGTATTTGTGACGTTGTCCCAGAAGAAGCTTAACTATGATAAATTTTTTATTCATTTTCTCTTGTTCTTATTGGTTGTTTTTTGCTTTCTTGTGTTCCAAATCACTGATTTGATTCTTGGCTTCATTTATTCTACTCTTGATTCCCTGTTAACTGTTTTATTTTAATTAGTGTATCTTTCATTACTGAGTGGATCTTTTTTACAATGTTGAGGTTCTCACTAAATTCATTGAGCATCCTAATAATCAGTGTTTTTAATTCTGCATCTGTTACATTGCTTATCTCCATTTTGCATAGTTCTTTCTTTGGAGTTTTGTTCTATTCCTTTGTTTGGACCACATTTCTTTGTCTCCTTATTTTGGCCACCTCCCCTGTGTTTATTTTTATGTATTAGGTAGAGCTTCTATATCTCCAATGGACTCTACAGGACACCTACTAAATTAAGACACTTTGTCAAGACTGGAAGATATAGTAGTTCCACCTAATACATAAAAACAAGCTTCTGATTTGTTATTCCCCTCAAACATGCTGTCCTCTCATTATTCCCTATCTAAATTAATGATGAATCCATTTATTCTACTTTCTCAGGACAAAAACCTTGGAGTCAAATTGAGTTCAAGTCATCTTGATTTTTCTTTCTTTTTCCCTTAAAGTTACAACCAATTCACAAGCAAATCACATTGGGTTTTACTTTAATATGTATATAAGTGCTCTTATAACTCTTTATTAGTAAGAAATACATATCTTTGATATATATACACTAAATATTTAATATATAATATCAAATGCATAATATAATAAAATGCCATATTAAATGATACATATAAAATATATTAAAATTATATATATTTGCCTCACATCTCACAACCTTCATTATTACTACATGGCTCAAGCCACCACCTTCTCTCATTGGGACTATTACAACAATTTTCTATCTTACTTTTTTGTTTCCATTCCACTCTTTAACCACTTTAGGAAAACCTCAATGCAGCAACAAGATTGATAAGGTTAAAATCTAATTCAGAATATAATACTGTTGTGTTCTTCCAACTAGACTTCAGAGTGAAACATAATGAGTAACAATAGCCAAAAAAACACCTCATTTCTGACTTCATGTTTTACTCCATGCCCCATCTTTCCCTGCCACTTTAAACATGCTGATGGATATGCTGACTTACTTATTACTGTTCTTCAGCTTTGCCAGTCACTGTCTCACTTCAGGGCCTTTGTACTTGCTGTTTCATTTATAATACTTCAAAATAGTCTTTCTCCCATAGATGTGTGACTCACACATTAACCTCTTTTGGGTCTATTCTTTAATGACTTCATTTTTAAAAATATTTTATTTATTTAATTTTAGACAGAGAGGAAGGGAGGGAAAAAGAGAGGGAGAGAAACATCAATGTGTGGTTTCCTCTTGCATACCCCTAACTGAGGACCTGGCCCACAACCCAGGCATGTGCCCTGACTGGGAATTGATCTGGAACCCTTTGGTTCACAGGCTAGTGCTAAATCCACTGAGCCACACCAGCCAGGGCTCTAATGACTTCTTATTAATGAAAGTAAGAAATGTATCATTTTGATCATTTATAGTTCCAAGACTAAGAGTACAGCAGTTGCTATAATTGTTAATGATTGAAAAACAAACAATGTATCCTACAGTTTGTTTCAGACCAGTATGGTTATTGTGGGTGGTATGTAGTTAGATGATTATCTGTTCTGTCTATAGTGGTAGTATGCCAGTTTTTAACAGAGTGGCTTAAAATTCTATTTTTTTTTTTTATTTCTACAGGAACATTGACATATGTGGTGGTTACATTTGTGAGAACAATTTGTATTTAATTTCAGGTAGAAAATAAGTTGAGTAAGCTTTTATTTTAGTTTAAGCTTGCCTAGAATTATGTGTACCCTGGATAACATTTTTTCTAGTGAAACTTTATTCCTGAAACTGAATAAGCATGTTTTGAAATACTACTCATCCATAAGGTATGGATTGATTCTAATTAAAGAAGAAAAATTTAAATTTCAAGCACTAACATTATCCAAATCCTAATCTTTGAAGGAAAATACATTTGGATGCATGCCTCCAGAAAACATATCATACATATTTGTACAGTACACTTCTTTTTTCTAGGTATCCTTTAATATATGTTATATTTTCAAAACATTGAAAGTAAAGTAGAAAGTGTCTAAATGAGGCTGCATTTTCCACTAAGAATGATACATTTCATTAAAAAATAAATATCATCACCAAAATGGCAGAGTAGAAGATCCCAGCTTCCATAGACCATAAAGATGAACAGTTAGACAGCTATCCAAGACCAAAACATAGATGAGATGCCTATTTAAGAAAGTTCAGCACATAGTGGAACAAGAAATGTAGAATAATCTCAGAAAAAGGAAATTAAGTATAGCTTTATTTTGTCTAAATCATCACATATCCCAAGCTGAAACTACTCAATGGCAAGAAAGAATTCCCAAACTTCAAAGAATTTTCCTCCCTGAGGAAGGGAGAACAGAGAGAGCCACAAATGCCCCATCATTTGAAGCACTGCAAAAAGGGCCCATTTCAGTTCAGTTGACTCAACCACTGGCAAAAATGAGATATATAGAGATAGCTTGAAATAAGGAATAAAGGTAGGCATTACCAGTATCAATCACACAATGAGAGTGAGTGTAATTGTTAGTGGCCTGCTGTAAAGAGGATGCCAAGAGCTTTTACCAATGAAGAAACCAAGGACAGGCACCTTCATTGTGGATCCCCCTGCAGATTTTACTGCTGAAGGTTTCCTCCCCTACAGGTTTTCATGTCAGTGGACACCAGCCACCTCAGTCTCACTTGTCTACACCCCTACACTACTGGAGTGCTGGGTCTGCATTTGCAGCCATTCCCAAACTTTGAGGTTTCATGCCTCCCGCCTCTGTGTATGTGCTTGAGGCTAGTCCATCCAGATGTATACCTGCAAAACTCTGGCCCAACTCTAAAGCCTACCATACTTATAGGATAACAATAGGAGGCATAGTCTACACATAATGGAAGCTCCAGAGGGGAAGAGAAGGAGAAAGAGGCAGAAAACTTGTTTGAAGAAATAATGTCTAAGAACATTCCAAAACTAGGTAGAGATTTAAACACCCAAGATTTTAAGCTCAGAGCCCCCCCCCCGAAAAAAAAAGAATCACTTAAATGAGGTATTCTCCAAGATACATTATAATACAACTGCCAAAAATCAAATACAAAGAAAGAATCTTGAAAATAGCAAGAGAAAATAAGTCACTTACAAGGAAACCCCCATAATATATAAGTGGGTTTCTCGGCAGAAACCTTACAGTCTAGAAGGGAGGATGATATTTTTAAAGTGCTGAGAGAAATTGCCCAACAAGAATATGTTATCTGGAAAAGTGGCCCTACAGAAACTAAAGAGAGAGAAAGAATGTCCTAGACAATCAAAAGCAGAAGGAGTTCATTGCCACTAGAACTTCATTAATAAATACTTGAAAAAATTTTTTCAAGCTGAAATGAAGGGATGTTAATTAATAACATGAAAACAAGTAAAAATTTGGAAAACTTTGGTAAAGATTAGTATATAGTCACATTTAGAATACTCTGATATAGTGATATGGTGTTGTGTTAAACACTTAACCCTCAAATAAAGGATAAAAGACAGAAGTATTAAAAATATCTATAGCTAAATAATTTTGTAATGGATAAACAATACAAAAAAGATGTAAATGGTGACATAAGAATTATGAAATATGTTTGGGGGGAGTAAGTGCTACAGGTACAGAAATATAAACAATTAACCTTAAAATTCGTATGGAATTGCAAAAGACCCTGGATAGCCAAAGAAATCTTGAGAAACAACAATGCTAGAGGCATCAAATTTGCTAAAGCCAAACTGTATTACAAAGTTATAGTAATCAAAAAGAATGGTATTTTCATAAAAGCAGAAACATAGTCCAATGGAACCAAGTTGAGAATCCCAAAATAAACTCATACATATGCAATCTACTAATATTTCAGAAAAGACTAGGATACTCAATGGAGAAAAATAGTATCTTTAATACACTGTGCTGAGAAAACTGGATATGAAATTAAACCCCCAAATTACACCACTGAGAAAATTAACTCAAAATAAATTAAGCATTTACATGTAAGACCTGAAGCCCTAAAATTCCTAAAAAATACATGGAAGAAAATTGATTGACATTGGTTTTGGCAAGGATTTTTTTTTTTTTATTATGATACCAAAAATAATCAACAAATAAAAAAATGAACAAGTGGGATTACATCAAAACAAAGAGTTACTGTACAACAAAAGAAGCAACAAACAAACTGAAGAAGCACCCTACAGAATGAAAGTATTTGTAAACCAAATATCTCATAAAGGGTTAAGAGTGAATATGTAGTCTGTACAGAAACTATCCAGCTGTGTTATATGATAAAGACATTTATACAATATTAAAGAAATATTGTACAGAGGACAATGATGCCTCAGTCCCCTTCAAAGTAGGTGCCTTGGGACCTCCCACACTTCTCCCAATCATCATCAGCTATCTTGTCGTATTTTCCTGAATCTCATCAATGCTCTGAAATCTCTTCCTTTTCAAAGGTGACTTTAGTTTTGGGAAAAGCCAGAAGTCGCAGGGTGCCAAATCATGGCTGTAGAGAAGCTAGGCCACCTGTGTGATTTGATGTTTCACCAAAAAACCACATGAGACATAATGCATGATCAGACACTTTGTCATGATGAAGCTGCCAATCACCAGTTGCTGATAGCTGCAGATTTCTGAATCATCTGAATAGTTTCCATAGAGGAATGTGAGGAGTCTTTGCAGGATTACAGCTTGGATGTGCTGGGAGAACTGCTGGCTAGGCATATTTTGATGAAATTCTAAGGTGCTGTATTAATGTTGGAGATTATTGAATATCCCCACCAAGGAAAAAATGTGGTCTATTTCCTCTAAATGTGCAAAGGAGGGTGTTTGGGGCTGGGTGGTGTCTTATGAAACTTTTGGTGTGTCCTAAATATTGTTTTTCCTGAAGAATAAAGTGTTCTAAAATCATAAAAATTTTTTGATTCAGATTCATCGTTCTACTCACTCAGTCATTAGGAATGTGATGACCACACAGTATATATGCTCACTCAATGGCGTCTACTGCCCCCACTGACTAATACAGTGAAGTCCTCATTGTTCACACATGAGGTGTCCAGTCTATTCTCTTTGGGTGCCAGGTTATATAATGTCACCCAAACTGTTCTCAATATAGTAACAATGGCTGACTTTTCATGGACAGACCTGACATATAAAGAATTTATCAACAAAAGCAAAAATATATATATATTGATTGAAAATAGGCAGAGAGAAAAGTCAGGGTGGTGGTTGTCCACTGGCCCAGTACAGTCCCCAGACGTGGCACTCTAAGCTGGGGCTTTTGCATAGACATCAGAATTAGGAGCAGAGCCATCTCTCTAATAGAAATCTATAGCTCCCTCCCTTCCCAGGTTGAGGAAGGTGCAGACCCACATCCGAAGAGGCTTAAACATGCAAAGTCGCTGGGGCAGAACCAAAAGGCATGAAGGCACACACAGCTAGCTGTGCATGAAAGCTGGGGTGGTGGTCACAGTCTGTCCCAGAACATTCTGCAGGCAGGGTGCCCCAAGCCATGGCTCCTGTGTATACAACATCAGACTTCAGAGGAGAGCCAAGTCCATGATAGCAGACTAGTGGCTCCCTCTCCACTCAGGGTGAGAAAAATGCAGACCTGCGTGGAGAGACCTATGGATAAAGGTTGCTGAGGTGGAAACAAAAGGCTCACAGGGAACGTAGGCACACATGCAGCTGGCTGTGCACACAAGCCAGGACAGTGGTCGCTGGAAGGTCTTGGATAGTGCCAGAGAGTGATGAAGACCCTAGCTGCCCCAAAGCTGGGAGAAGAGGAGGGCTTCTCTACTGGCCATGTCTGACATAGACTCTGGACTTGCCTCACAGATCAATCAAAATGATGCAAAATGAGGTGGTTTATACAGATGCAAAGGCACAAAGTGGACAGTGTGGGTCACACAGCACTCAGAGGGCATGGGCTGGAAGCTGAGCACCTGTGATTATTGCAGCCCAGAGTGAGTCCACTTTCTCAGAGAGCCCAGAGTGAGTTCTTAAGAAGAACTACTACAAAGTAAAAACAGAGCCCAAATCCCACTGTCTGCAGGAGGATCTGCAAAACTGGCTAAGCACACTTAGCAACTACCAGAAGGGAGCACTGTTTTTCTTTTTTTTTTTCCTTTGTTCTTTTTTTTTCTTTCCTTTTACTTTTTTTATTCAAGAGTAAGACTATAAGCTCTGGACCTGAGAGGAAAAACAGAGTCAGATCCAGGAAAAAAAAGTCAGAAGGCAAAAACCAACACATGAGACAAAGTTCACTTTGCCCTTCATTAAAATTTGCATTAAAAATTAGTTTCCTTCTTCTTTTCATTTATATAGGTTATTGTTATTTGTTCCTTTTTTTATGATTGTTCTGTTGTGGCTTATTTTTCTACTTGTCATATTGTATTTTTTCTTCTTTCACTTCACTCATACTCCAAATAACTGACTACTCTTAGTTTTCTATTATTTATTCTTTATAATTCAGATTACCTATTTTTATCATATTATTGTTATTCCAAATATCACAAAGCACCCTCACTGGTCTTAATCCATTGCCATCTCCCTGAGCTATATTATTGTTGTAATAATCTTATTTGCTCCCATACTACACTGACTTCCTATCCCTTACTCTCACCATTTCTCCTCCATCTAACCTCACATAAGTGCTCCTCTTTCTTAAGTCATGAGCATTACTCTCCCCCTCTGATAAAAGTCTTATTTATTTTCCTCCTTATATAAACAGTGTCTAGTTAGGCAAAATACCACAGTTATTTCTGTATTGTTCCAATGGAATTCATAGTTATTCACTATTGGTTGGTTCTTTAAACCTCATAGAAAACTCTCCCCTTGTCTTACTCCATTTTGCCTTCCCTTTACCCCTAGTCAGTTGAGTGAGGAATCATATTTCATTTTTTTATTTTTATTTGTTTGGTTTTCCCTTCTCTCACCTGGGCTTCACTCCTTACTCTTATTAGTTTGCTTCCTTCATCCTCTTAAAATCATATACTTTATGGTAGACATTTCATATTTAATTTTTGCTATAGTACAATATTCTTGTTCCAGTTCCATTTTTATCATACTTCTTTCACCCATCCTTCCTACCAGCCCTCCTATGGTTTTCTCCAATTTTGCTACTATTGGTTCAATACCTTTTTCATTCTACATTGGCCTAAATAAGTTTTTCTCTTTGCCTATTTTAAATCTGTTTCATTCATATTTCATGGTATAATTTTCCCTTTTCTTACCCCATTGTCCCCATCACCCTTATGTGTTTTGTTTACATTTAAAATTTTGTTCTCTCCCTATCTTCACCTCAGTTCTATCCCCACTCAAATCAATTCTGCTCTCCCTTACTGTTCAATAATATTTAACCCTCTTTTGGTCATCTCATATTGCCTTTGCCATGTCTTTTAATACATGTAGTCTCTCTTCACCTTTAGCAATATTTGCTCAAGTGCAGTTGATATTGCTGATGCAATAGGGTGTCCTATTTGCGAACATAGGTTCAATTGCCTGGTAATACCACAGGCTAACCAATGCCTATACAACAGCATACAAGACAAGGGGAGAGGTGTGACTACCAGTACACTCACTAGAGTGCAGAACCAAACAACATAGAAGCCACCACCCAGTGAAGCCCAAGGACAGCAAGAGAGACCACATAAAGGGAAGAAAAGCAAACCCTACACTATCCAGACAAGGAGACAACAGAGACTCCACCATCAAGTCATACAGATCTCCTACTAAAGAAGACCACCCTATGAAGACAACTGACAAAGTATAACATCTTGAATAGCATAAATAACAAAAAAGAGCTACCTGAAATGGGGAGACAAAGGAAGAGCCACCAATAGAAAGGAATGGAAGAACCCCAAGGAAAAAAAAAAGAGCTAAATCAACTTGAGGTAAGCAATCTATCAGAGATAGAACTAAAAAAAAATGGTTATAAGAATGTTTAAGTATCTCACAGAAAACTACAAGGAACTGAGTGGGAACTACAATAGTATGAAACAATAAAGAGAAACTATAAACAAGAACCAGAAGAAATAAAGTATATAATATCCAAAATAAAAAAAAATACACAAGAAGGAATTACAAGCAAGCTGGATGGAACAGAGGACCAAATTAGTGAGCTGGAAGACAAAGTAGAAAAAAATATCCAGGTAGAGCAGCAGCATAAAAAAAAAAGAGTAAAAAACTACAAGGAAAGTGCAGGGCAACATGAACATAACAACATTAGAATCATAGGCATACCATTAGGAGAAGAAAAGGATGAAGGGATAGAAAATCTCCTTGAAACAATAATGACAGAAAACTTCCTTAACTAGGAGAAGGGAAAAGCCACTCAAGTCCATGAAGCACAGAGGGTCCCAAACAAGATGAACCTGATGAGGCCTACTATAAGACACATTATAATTAAAATGTCAAATTTTAAAACAAAGAGAATCCAAAAACCAGCAAATCGGAAACAGATAATAACATACAAGGGAGCTCTGATAAAGCTAGCAGCTGATTTCTCAACTGCTACATTACAAGAAACATTACAGACAAGAAGGGAATGGCAAGAAATATTCCAAGTGATGAAAAGCAAAGGCCTGCACCAAGACTTCTCTAACAAGGCAGGCTGTGTACAATGGAAGGTGAAATAAGGAGTTTGCAAAAGAAAAGAAGTCTAAAAGAATACACATCTACCAAACAAGCAGTGTAAGCCGTGCTAAAGGGACTGCTTTATGAAGATGAAGAAAAAGAGTGGGAGAGATAATACAGATAGAAAGGGTAAAAAGGTAAAGAATGAGCACCTATCAATAATAACTTTAAATGTAAATGAATTAAGTGCTCCAATAAAAAGATATAAGTTAGCAGAATGGATAAGAAAGCATGGCCAGCACATATGCTGCCTTCTAGAGACTCACTTCAGAACAAAGGTCACACACAGATTGAAAGTGAAGTGTTGGAACAAAATATTCCAAGCAAATGGACAGGGGAAAAAAGCTGGAGTACCAATTGTTATATTAGACACAATAGATTCCAAAACAAACATCATCAAAAGAGACATAGAAAGACACTACATAATGCTCAAGGGAAGAATCCACTAAGACACATAAACAGTATAAACATGTATGCACCCAACATAGGAGCACCAAAATATATTTTTAAAATTTTGGAGGAATTCAAGAAAAATATAGACAGCAACATACTTATAGTAGTGGATTTTGACACCCCACTGTCAAAAATGGATACATCTTCCAAAGAAAATATCAACAAGGATATAAAGCCTCTGAACTATGCACTGGAATGAATGGATCTGATATATACAAAACCTTTTATCCCAAAGAAGCAAAATACACATCCCTTTCAAATGCACATGGAATATTTTCAAAGATGGACCACATAATGGGACACAAAATGAGAATAAACAAATTCAAGAAATTGAAATCATATCAAACATTTTCTCTGACAACAAGGGTTTGAAATTAGAAACCAAGCTCAAGGGTAAAACTAAAACACATCCAAATTCATGAAGACTCAATAACATTCTATTAAACAATGAATGGGATAATAATGAGATACAGGAAGAAATCAAAAATTTTCTGGAAACCAATGAAAATGAACACACAACTGTGCAAAACCTATGAGATGCAGTGAAGGCAGTCCTGAGGGGCAAGTTCATAGCAATACAGGCCTACTCAAAAGAGATAAACAAATTTCAAAAACAACCTTACACTACATCTATATATAAAAACTGGAGGAACAAAGAAAGTCCAGAGCAAGTAGAAGGAAGGAAAAAATCAAAGTTAGAGCAGAACTAAACAACATAGAAACTAAAATGATAATCCAAAGGATCAATAAATCCAGGAGCTGGCTCTTTGAAAAGACAAAGGAAATTGACAAGACTTTAAAAGCAGGATATTGAAGAAAAAAAGAGAAAAGGCCCAAATAATGAAAATCAGAAATGAAAGAGGAGAAATTACACTGAAACAACAGAAATACAAAGGATTGTAAGAAATTACTACATATATCTATATACCAAGAAATTTGAAAACCTGGATGAAATGGACAAATACCTAAAAACATTAATTTCCCAAAACTGAACCAAGAAGCAGTAGAAAGCCTGAACAGACCAATAACAGCTAGTAAAATTGAAGCAACCATCAAAGAACTCTTGGAACACCAAAGCTCTGGGCGACAAGGTTTCACAGGAGAGTTTTACAAAACATTTAAGGTAAACCAAATATTTCTCAAAATATTCCAAAAAATCTAAGAAGAAGTAAGACTCCCAGATTATTTGTATAAATTTAGTATCATCCTAATCACCAAACCATTGAAAACACACACAAAAAAGAAAACCAGAGGCCAATAACACTGATGAACATAAATGTTAAAATCCTCAACAAAATATTGGCAAACCTCATCCAACAATAAGTTAAAAAGATTATACAACATGATCAAGTAGGATTCATCCCAGGCATGCAAGGACGGTACAATATTAGCAAAACCATAAACGTAACCCATCACATAAATCAAAGAAAAGACAAAAATCACATGATCCTATCAATAGAGGCAGAAAAGGCATTTGATGAGGTATAGCACCAATTTATGATAAAAACACTCATCAAAGTGGGAGTAGAGGGAGAATAACTCAACACAATGAAGGCCATATATGAAAGACCTACAGGCAATGTCCTACTAAGCAGCAAAATCCAAAACATTTCCCACTAAGATCAGGAAAAGGGTGACCACTTTCATCACTGCTATTCAACATACTATTGAAAATTCTAGCCACAGCAATCAGACAAGAAAAAGAATAAAAGGCATCCAAATTGGAAGAAAGGAAGTAAAACTGTCATTGTTTTCAGATTGCATGATAGTGTACATAGAAAACCCTATAGACTTCACCAAATATCTACTCAACCTAATAAGTGAATTTGACAAAACAGAGGAAAACAAAGTCAGTATTCAGAAATCAAAAGCATTTTTGTACAATAACAATGAAATATCAAAAGCAAAAATTAAAGACATAATCCCATTTCCTGTAGAAACAAGGATACTAAAATACCTAGGAATAAACCTAACCATGGAGGTAAAAGTACTGTACTCAGAAAACTACACAACATTGAAGAAGGAATTTAAGAAAAACATAAATAAATGGAAGGATATACCTTGTTCATTGTTTGGAACAATTATCATCATCAAAATGCCCATTCTACCCAAAGCGATGTATAAATTGAACACAATCCCCATTAAAATACTAATGACATTTTTCACAGGCAGATAAATCAATTCAAAAATATATATGGAACCATAAATAACCCTGAATATCCTCAGCAATTTTGAGGGAAAAAAAGAACAATGTAGAAGGGATCACAATTCCTGATATAAAACTATATTACAAGGCCATGGTCATCAAAACTTTCTGGTACTGGCATAAGAACAGACACATAGATCAATGAAACAGAATAAAGAACCCCAAAATAAATCCATGTTTGTATGGTAAATTAATATTTGACAAAGTGTACAGAAACATAAAATTAAATAAAAATAACCTCTTCAAAAAATGGTGTTCAGAGACCTGGGCAGCTACATGCAAATAAATGAAATTCAACCACTAACTTACATCACACAGAAAAATAAATTCAAGGTGGATTAAAGACAAATACAAGTTACACCACCATAGGAGTCCTAGAGGAGAACGTAGGCAGGAAAATCTCAGATATTCCACAAAGCAATATTTTCACCAAGATGTTCTCTAGAGCAAGGGATGTAAACAAAAGAATAAACAAATGAGACTACATCAAACTGAAAAGCTTCTTCACAACCAAAGAAAACATCAGCCCAAATCAAAAGGTAAACATTCATATGGGAAAATATATTTGTCATTGATACCTCAGGCAAGGGTTTGATCTCCAAAATATATAAAGAACTCACATGACTCCACACCATGAAGTCAAATAATCCAATTATAAAACGGGCAAAGGAACTGAACACTTTCTTGGACACTTCTCCAAGGAAGTCATACAGAATGCCCAGAGTCATATGAAAGTGTGTTCAGCATGACTAGCCATTAGAGAGATGCAAATTAAAATCAAAATGCAATACCACCACACAGTGGTCAGAATGGCTGTCATAAACAAATCAACAAACAATTGCTGGTGAGTATGTGGAGAAAAGGGAACCCTAGTATACTGTTAGTGGGAATTCAGACTGGTGTAGCCCCTGTGGAAAACTGCATGGAATTTCCTCAAAAACTAAAAATGGAACTACCTTTTGACTCAGTAATTCCACTTCTGGGATTATACCCTAAGAATTCTGAAACACCAATTCAGAAGAACCTATGTACCCCAATGTTCACAGCAGTGTTATTTACAATAGTGAAGTGCTAGAAACAGCCTAATTGCCCATTATTAAATTTATGTATCAAAAAACTGTGTTACATTTACACAGTGGAATTCTACACGGCAGGAAAAAAAGGGACTCCTACAATTCATGATTGCATGGATGGAACTGGAGAATATTATGCTAAATGAAATAAGTCAGGCAGTGAAAGACAAATACCATATGATCTACCTTTAAATGGAACCTAATCAATGAAACAAACATGTGAGCAAAATAGAAACAGAGACATGGAAATAAAGAACTGACAGTGACTGGGTGGGTGGAAAGGGGGTACGGGGGAAAGAAGGGGAGGAATCAAGGGATATGTATAAAGGGCACATGAACAAAGACAGTGCAGGGGAGGGACAGGGGAGGAATAGTAATGGAGGTAAATGAGGAGAACTTTAACTGAACAATTAATAAAAAATAAATAAAATATTTTAAAAGTAAAAAATGAAAAATATTAATGACATACTTCACAAAACTAAAAAACCTAATAACAAAAAATATAATAAAGTAAATTTGTCAGAGATACTTAACTGATAGATCTTTCAAAAAGACATTCACATAGCCAACAACTGCCTGAAAAGGTGGTCAACTCCACTAATTTTCAGGAAAATGCAAATGAAAAGCACAATGAAACAACATCTCACACCTGTTAGAATATCTTTTCTAGATGTTTTAATTTTTTTTTAAAATTCTGTATTGTTGTTAAGTATGTGGAAACAAGAGAACATTTATTCACTGTCATTGAAAATGTAAATTGTACGGCCACTGTAGAAAACAGTATGCAGTTTCCAACTTTTTAAAAGGATTCAGTGGTTTTATTGATTTGCATGAATAGTGATATGAATATTTTTTATTTAAATTATTTTATTGTTGTTCAATTACAGTTGTCTGTATTTTCTCCCCACCCCTCCCCCCTAACTTTTTTTTAAGCACAGCTACTATGTGATTTGGTAATCCCCTTTCTTGGGTGTAAATGCTAAGGAATGAAATCACAATCTCAAAGATATATCTACACCCCCTATTTCTGTTCAGCTTTATCTCAGTAACCAAGTCATGGAAGCAACCTAAATGTTCTTTACATCATATATGATGTGATATATATATATATATATATATATATATATATATACCTGAAATACTACAAGGATGGGCAGAAGTAAGTTTACACTTATAAGATAAATAAATGATTAATTAACTAAATAAAATACAAGAATAAACTTTGGGTTTTGCACACTCACAACCCTTGTGCTCTGTGGTGGTAATGCACATTGGTGCAGCCACTATGGAAAATATTTTGGAAGGTTCTAAAATATTAAAATGAAACTGCCTAATGAATGAACAATTCCACTATTAGGTATATATCTGAAGAAACCCAAAACACTAATTGAAAGAATATATGTATTCTTAAGAAGCATACAGCATAATTTACAATAGCCAAGCTATAAAATGAAACCAAGTGCCCATCAATAGACAAGTGGATAAAAAAGCAATGATAAATATGGACAATTGAATATTACTTTGGCATAAAGAAGAACAGAATCTTAACATTTGTGATAGCATGTATGGACCTGGAAGATATTATGCTAAGGGAAGTAAGTCAGTCAGAGAAAGACAAATACCATATAATTTCACTTATATGTAGAATCTAAAGAACAATAGAAACAAAACAGAAATAAACTTATAGAAACAGAACAGACTGATGGTTGACATAGGGAATGGGGTTTGTAGGATGGGGTGAAAAATGTGAAGGGATTGAGAAGTTCAGAATTGTAGTTCCAAAATAGTCACAGGAATGAAAAGTATGGCATAGAAATTATAGTCAATACCATTGTTATAACTATGTATGGTGCCAGTTTTTTAGTGGAAATATCAGATGAAATACTTTTTAAAGTATATGATTTACTTTATCTAGCCTCATAAAATGAGTTTGGAAGCCTTACCTTCTCTTGGATTTTATGAAATAGATTGAGAAAGAAGGGTGTTAGTTTTCAAATTTTTAGTTTCAAAGCATTGTGGTCAGAGAAAATTCTTGATATAATTTCAATATTATTAAATTTATCAAAACGTTTCCTAACATGTGCTCTATCTTAGAAAACATTTCATGTGCACTTGAAAGTAAGTATATTCTGCTGCTTTGGGGTGAAATACTCTGAAGATATCCATTACATCTATCTGATCTAGTGTGTTGTTTAAGGTAGCTGCCCCCTTCTTGATTTTCTGCCTGGAAGATCTATCCAATGAAGTCAATAGGGTGTTAAAACCCCTGGCTATGACTGTATTTCTGATGATCTTTCTCTTCCAGTCCATCAAGATTTGCTTTACAATTTAGGTGCTTGTATGTTGGGTGTGTAAATGTTTGTTAGGTATATATCTTTTTGTTGGATTATTCTTATCTAGTGTCCTTTTTTATCTCTTAGTGTAGCCTTAGTTTTAAAGTCTATTTTATCCAAAATAAGTACTGTTACCCTAGCTTTTTTATTTTTTATTAGCATGAAATACATTTTTCCACCCCCTTAATTTTAGACTGTGTGTATACTTAGATCTGAAATGGGACTCTTGGAGGCAGCATATATATGGGTCTTGCTTTCTAATCCATCCATCCCATGCCTTTTAGTTGGAGCATTTAAGCAATTTACATTTAAGGTGATTATTATAGATATGTGCAGTGCCAATTTATTGTTAGACTATTTTCCCCTTTTCTTCTTTTCTCTTTTTTTCTTTTCTTTCTTAAAGAAATACCTTTAATATTTGTTGTAGTACTGGTTTGGTGTTAGCAAATTCTTTTACTTTTTCCTTGTTTGGGAAGCTATTTATTTCTCCTTCAATTTTAACTGATAGCCTTTCTGGGTAAAGTAGCCATTGTTACAGGTCCTTGCTTTTCATCACTTTGAGTATTTCATGCCACTCCTTTCTAGCTTGAAAAGTTTCTGTTGTGTAATCAAATGACAGTCTAATTGGTGCTCCCTTGTAGGCAACTACCTGAGTTTCTCTTGTGGCTTTTCAGATTCTCTCCTTGTCTTCAAGCCTTGTCATTTTAATTGTGATGTGTTTTGGTGTAGGCCTCTTTGGGTCCAACTAGTTTGAGACTCTGGGCTTCCTGGACTTTTGTGTCATTTTCTTTCACCAGACTAGAAATGTTTGTGGTCATTATTTCTTCAAATAGGTGCTCAATCCCTAGTTCACTCTCTTCTCCTTCTGGTATTCCTATGATGCAGATGTTACATTTCATGGTGACTCAAAAGTTCCTTAAGCTCTCATCATTTTTTAATTCTTTTTTTTTCTTTTTGCTACTCTGCTTGAGTGTTTTTTACTATCTTATCTTCCAAATCACTTATTTGATCCTTGCTTCACCTAACCTTCTTTTTATTCCTTCGAGTGTATTATTTATTTCAGAAATTGCATTAATTCTGACTGGTCCTTTTTATGGTTTCTATCTTATTTTTCATGCTTTTGAGTATCCTTATAATCATTACTTTAAACTCTCTGATGAAGTGCTTATCTTCATTTCATATAGTTCCTCTTCTAGAGAATTATCTTGTTATTTTTTCATTTGGGATATGTTTCTTTGTCTTCCCATTTTGGTTGCTTCTTTGTATTTTTTCACCTTAGTTGTTAAACTAATCAACTGTTAAGCCAATCGGTTGTTTAACTAATTAAGCTATAAACAGCAGCCCAGCTTAAACTCCACAGAGTGAGACAGAGTAATTCCTGCAGACAGGGCTCTTGGTCCCCCTAAGGTTGATGCCACTTGGAATTCAGTGCTCTGCCTGAGAAATATGGTTTCTGCAGTATGGGGAATGATTCAGCACAAGGATCCTGGTATATGTTCCTTCAGCTCTCTCCTCAGAGGCACCAACCCCAGACTCTCCTCAAGTGTCTCTAGTCCACTCTATTCTCCCTCTGCTGGGGCCCAGAGAGAGTGGCTGCAAATGAAATTTTGTGTGTTGGCTATTTAAGAGCCTCCCTCTGTTTCCAGCAGTCTTTCCCTGGCAGACAGAAACCCTGCTGCTTTCATAGCTGGATATTATCTGTTTTTTTTTTTTTTTCTAACTCTGGTGCAGTAGGCAAGGGATGCCAGCCAGTGGTTTAGATGTCACACTTCTCAGTGGAACCCCCAAGTCACTGAAGTATTCCTCCAGTGCTTCAGCTGCAACCCACAGGAGCCCAGCTAGCTGTCTCATGTATCAGAACTCCCTGCCAGTCATGTTGTGGTGAAGTGCTTTTTTTTTTCTGTCTGTCCTTGGTTATGAGGCAGAGTTCTCTGCAGCTAGTGTTGAGTTGTAATTTCACATTGGTCCTGGGAGGAGGTTAGTATAGCTTCTACTTACTCCATCAACTTGGGTCTCCCCCAAATTTTATTATTTTAAGTGTTTTAATACTCATAAAATCACTTTATTCTGATCCTAAACACTAGAAACAAAAGAAAGTTATAGGCCAATATATCTGATGGACATATATGCTAAAATCCTCAACAAAATATTAACAAACTGAATACAGCAATACATCAAAAAGATCATACACCATGATCAAGTGGGATTTATTTGGGGAATGTCAGGTTGGTACACATTTGCAAATCAATGAATGTGATTCACCACATAAAAAATTAATGATAAACACCACATGATCATATCAACAGGTGCAGAAAAGGCATTTCTTGAATTCCACCACCAATTTATGATAAAAACTTTCAGCAAAGTGAGAATAAAAGGGACATACCTAAACATAATAAAAGTCATATATAACACACACACTGCCAGCATCATACTCAATGGGAAAAACTACAAACATTCCCATTAAGATTGAGAATGAGACAAGGATGTCTGTTTTCACCTCTGTTACTCAACATAGTACTGGAAGTTCCAGTCACAGATATCTGATAAAGATAGAAATAAAAGGCATCCAAATTGGAAAGGAAGTAATAAAACTGTCTTTATTCTCAGATGAGATGATACGGCTCATACAAAATCCCAAAGATTACATCAAGAAACTATTAGAACTGATTAATGAATTCACCAAAATAGCAGGATAAAACTTATTATTTAAATATCAGTTGCATTTTTATATGTCAGTAACAAATTAACAAAATGGAAAGTTAAGAAAACAATCCCATTCACAATTGCTTCAAAAAGAATAAATAACCTAGGAATAAACATAACCAAAGTTGTAAAAGACCTGTAATAGGAAAATTATAAGGCACTGAAGAAAGAAATTGAAGTTATAAATAAGTGGAAACACATACATGTTCATGGTTAGGAGAAATTAACATTATTAAAATGTCCATATGACCCAAAGCCACCTATATATTCAACACAATTCCTGTCAAGATTCCAATGATGTATTTCACAGAACTAGAACAAATATTTCAAAATTTTATATGGAACCACAAAAGGCTCCACATAGCAACAGTAATCCTAAGAAAGAAGAACAATCAGGATTGCTTTGGAGCAATCAGGCTACCTAATATGAAACTATGATACAAGGCCTTAGTAATCAAAAGGGTATTGTACTTGCATAAAAACTGACACATAGGTCAATGGAACCAAATAGAAAGCCCAGGAATGAACCCACACATTTATAGTCAAATAATAATCAATAGAGGAAACAAGCACATACAATGGGCTCAAGATAGTTTATTCAGTAAGTAGTTTGGGAAAATTGAAAAGATACATGCAGAAAATAAAACTAGACCATCTTCTTGCAACACACAGAGAATAAATTCAAAATGGATCAGAGGCTTAAATGTTATATCTGAAACAATAAATGTAGGAGAAAATTCAGGCAGCAAAATTTCAGACATTTCTAGTAGCAATTTTGTTATCTGATATGTTTGTCCTGGGATGAAAAACAAAATAAAAAATAAGCAAAATGGGACTACATCAAAATAAAAAGATTTTGAAAAGCAAATGAAATCATCAACAGTGTAAAAAGACAACCCAAAGAATGGGAGAACATATTCACAGGTACATCTGATAAGGGGTTAATATCCAAAATTTATAAAGTACCTTCAAAACTCAACACTAAAAAATAATTATTGAATTAAAAAATGGGCAAAAGACCTGAATAGACACTTCTCCAGGAAGGGCATACAGATAGCCAATAGACATATGAAAAGATGCTCAACATCATTAATCATCAGAGAAATGCAAATTAAACCCACAATGAGATACAATCCCACACCAGTCAGAATGGCTATCATCAGTAAACCAACAAACAACAAGTGCTGGCAATTATGCAGAGAAAAGGGAACCATTTTGTACTGTTGGTGGGAATTCTGTTTTCTAAATAAATGTTATTTCTTTTTTTTAATTTTACTGTTCTTCAGTTACAGTTGTCCCACCTTTTTCCCCATTGCTCACCCCAACCCCATCCATGAGTCCTATATCAGTGTTCCTTTTCTTGCCCCTTCCCCTTCTTTCCCTGGTTATCTGTCTTCCCCTCCCCTCTGGTTACTGTCAGTTTGTCCTTTTTTTTTTTTCATTTCTTTTACAATCGGTTTGTTTTTTATTTCCATGTTTCTAATTTTATTTTGCTCGCTTGCTTCATTGATGATGAGGTTCCACTTCTAGGTTAAATCATATGGTATTTGTCTTTCACCACCTAGCTTATTTTACTTAGCATGATGCTCTCCAGTTCCATTCATACTTTCATGAAGGGTAGGTGTTCCTTCTTTCTTTCTGCTGCATAGTATTCCATTGTGTAAATTTAACTGAACTTTTTATCAGTCTTACTTTCTTCTTTAGAGGTAACCACTCTTTATTATTTGAAGTTCATGTCCTTACTGCCTTTTTCCTATGTGTTTTCATAAATGTGTGTTCCTATCTATACTGTTTCTCTGTAACTTTCTTTTTTTAATGCTGTACCTAAATACAATACATTTATGAATCTTTATTAATGTAAGAAAGATATATATCTCAAATATAATAAATAATGTAATAGAAAATTTAAAAAATACTGAAATCATATAATTGATTGGTTTTCTATCTGAAATCATTAAACACTCACTACCATGCTAGGTTTATGTGTGGAGATATTGATGTGGATTGAAATATAAGGCTTTGTAAACTGGAGACTTAGTCAGATCTTGAAGAACTGTCAACCATATCAAAGTGGGGATTAAGACTCATGACATTTCAGTTGAAGGTAGCAGTATGAAAAGAGCACAAGAATTACTATGATGAGTATAAAGGAAAGATATGGCTAAACAGAAAATAGAGATATAGAACTGTATAAAATTATAAGGCAAAGTTATCTGTTCTTGATACAGAAGTCAATGTGGGTCTTATTTGTGCTTGTACGTACATTTAGAAATGCATCTTGATTGCACTAAATGCAATGAATGGCAAATAGGAAATCCTTGATATTAGGTAAATAGATGGCAGTAATAGTAATTCAGACAAGAGTTTTGGGACATTCTGAACTAGCATAGTGGGAATGAAGAAAGATAAAATAATTTGAGGCATTTTCCAAAAAAGAAATGAAATGATTTAGTGACAAGTTTGATAAGGGAGTTAAGGGAAAAGAATGACTCAGAAATTAACCTATCATCTTAAATTTCTAAGTGGTAGCCATTTTTCAAATCAAAAAGCAGAAAAGGAGTCTGGCAATGGGCAAAGATGGGAAGAATGTAGAGGTAGTATATTTTACTTATGATAAATAATGCTTAAAATGTTTATTTTTAATCAGAAAGTGCACAGTTTACTCTTTAAAGTAACAAAAATCATGTTCATCATCTACCCTGCTGTCTCCTAGACTGCTATACTTGAACATGAATTGTTAGTTCCACATTCAATGACAACTTAGTGTTTGGAATCACAAACAAATGAATCATGTGAGGGTATTGAAATCCCATTGTTTTCACAATTACTCAGCTATGCCTTACTAGACTTGTTATAGTCTATGATATGCTGAAGTCCTCTAAAGTATATCTTATGTCACTGCATCTGAAGTCTTTATCTAGGCCTAGGAATACCTCTTGTTAGAGCACATAAGGGAACAGCATGTATAACAAGTGGCTCCTTAGCCAGATGACACAATGCTTAGCTGAAGGGGAATAAGATCACCATAGAGAGATTTCCTTTATGTTGTGAGATTTAAAGAGAGCCCTTCAGAATCAGGCCTCTGGGGATATTCTATCCTATAATGGATAAGATTACACACACACACACCTTCTCTCAACCAAGGAACATACACATTGAGTGGGGATCTTTAGTTAAAACCCAAAGATGTGTCAGACATGGCTATTTTCAAATTGCAGTGTTACATCTGTGTAAAATAAGGCAATTTGTCACTAAATGAGATGAAGTACTTCTGACCTTTTGGGAAGATAAGACACACAAGCACAATCTTCCTCTCCCTCCCCTCCCACACACAACATCTCCACACTCATTTTTAAAATATTAGGATCCATGTTGAGAATAATATTTTAGAACAGATAGCATTCACAATTTCTTAAAGATTTTATTTATTTTTAGAGAGAGGGGAAGGAAAGGAGAGAGGGAGAGAAATATCAATGTGTGGTTGCCTCTGATGTGTCCCCACTGGGGACCTGGCCAGCAACCCAGGCATGTGCCCTGACTAGGAATCGAACTGGTGACCCTTCGGCTTGCAGGCCATTACTCAATCCACTAAGCCACACCAGTCAGGGCACATTCACACTTTTTGAGCAAAGCACAGGGTATATCTCAACTATAACAGAAGTGATCAAACCAAAACACAAAACCTTAAAGTCATTCATTGTTTTAATTTTAGTGACGTTAACAAGATAACTCTGAACTGTAGGTGGCTGAGTGGCGTTGCTAGGAAACTTTGCTTCTTATATATGAGATTAGCCCTTATAGTTTAATTCTGTATTTTGCTTAAATACGTCATTTTGAGCAAGAGGAATGATGGGCCTGCCAAAATGGAAATTGATAGGCTGGTGAGAAAGTTATAGGTGTACACATTTTTTGGTATTCTTTTGTAATAATCCACACAGGTATACAACTACATTGCTATAACTAAAAAAAAATGACAACATGAAATGTAGCAGCCATTTTTCTCTAAGAAGAGGTGATTATGATCCAAAGTATCTCCTAAGTATCTCCTTTTCTCTAAGAAGAGGTGATTTATTTGGTCCAAAGTATCTCCTACTTCAGCAATATATCAAACTTTGCAGTCTCATCAGACTGAATCAATTAGAAATTGTTCACAAGTAAATTATATTAAAATGCTTTGATTTGTTACTAGAGTTTATTACAGTTCTACTCAATCTTAAAAGACTGAAAGCAAAAAAGTAATGTAACAGTTATACTTACATGTAACTTTTACTCAAGTTGGGGAAACCTATTATCTACAATATTTGCTTTTAATAATTTGATTCCCCAAACACTGCAGGGAGATAAATATTTGATTACAAATCTCTATAAATTATAAAACTTTTGTTTGAACCAGTTCCTGACCTTTTGAATATATTTATATAACTTTTTTATAATAATCCTATTCACAATATGGCTTTAGCTCTTAAATTAGTTCCTTATTTACACCCCTCCATTTGATTAACAGATGGCTAATTTACTGCATACACCATGGACTTGTTGAAGTAAACTAAGGAACAAAAGCTCCCCTTTTCAAAATCTATGCGAATGATTGAGGAATGGATATTAGCTATCAATCATCTTCAAAGAGGTTTTTAGGAGGTTTCCACTCAGGTGCAGCTGGGACCATATGACAAATAATATCTAATTATTTGTTTTATAAGGGTTTATTTTTATTTTATGCTTTATTGTTGTTGAATAACAGTTGTCACCACTTTCCCACCACCACCCTCTCCTGCCTCATCCACCCCCACCTCCCACCCTCAATCCAACCCCGTTTAGCTTTGTCCATGGGTCCTTTATACATGTTCCTTGATGACCTTTCAAACAGGAGTTGAAAGTGGAAAGGAAAAACCATTCCATATTTAGTGAATCACATCATGAATGCCACTAAATTGACTTGTTTAGATCTAACTGCGTTTCTTAAACATTGAAATGTCTGTAAAGAACACAGATTCCTCTAAAAGTGAGTAAAATGTTGGTATTTAAAGACTGTTTTTATTATTTATTTATTTATTTAGAGAGAGAGAGAGAAACATCAATGTGCGGTTGCTGGGGGTCATGGCCTGCAACCTAGGCATGTACCCTGACTGGGAAATGAACCTGTGACACTTTGGTTCGCAACCCGCGCTCAATCCACTGAGCTACACCAGACAGGGCTAAATACTGTTTTTAGAAACAATTATGAAACTGTCCTACATTTAATACATACATTGGCTACAGTAACAAAAGGTATTTGGTTATGGTTACAATTGATTCTTAACATGTTAACATCAAACTTACAGCTCAAAAAATGTTCTATGCAAATGGAGCAATAAGCCAATAAATAAATAAGCTTAGCAGTCAGTTTTGCTTCATTAAGATCTTATAGAAATTCCGCAGTATGAATCACTTTAGAGATCTTTCCTTGTTTCAGGATTAAAGCCTGGATAATGGAAAGCCTGCCATGATATTTTGCAGGGAACCATGGAGCATCCTCTTTTCTCTTGAACACAAATGTATTGATCCACATTCTCACTCTAAATATGTGGGAAAATTTTCAGGATGTAATTTTATCTGTTTTCTTTAACTTTTCCTTTGAACCCAAATTTGGTATGTTAACATCAAAGGCTGTCATTATTTATGGTACTAAAATGGCTTTCCTTTGCCAAAAATGAAGGGGACAAAAGGAAATCTTGGTTAACTGCAGGTAGACAGAGATAGTTGCTGGATGCACTTGAAAGGCTTCTCAGATCTATTGCTGAATATTTCTTAAAGTAAATACAGCTGATCTTGAGATTTCTCACCCTTCTTGTTTTCTCAGATAATTTTTATTAAGTGGTGCCATTAAGACATAACCACTGTGCCTATTGCCACTGTTACTGTGATGGTAGTTGGATTCAGAGCCTTGCTGTCCAAAACAAAGAGCAGGTGGCAGACCATCTGATGTATCAGAAAAAAAAGTGAGTCATTCTAGCAGCCTGAAAAAATGAAGTGATATAATTGACATTCCTTGAAAGAAATTTTACATGTATTTATCTTTAGGAGGAGGTACCAAGTCATGTTAATTTTCTGATATTTGGATACTAGTAATGATCTAGAATTCTATTATTCTATATATAACAAAAATAGTCATACCCATTTATGTGTAGGCTTACTCATGTCTGAAATAATACAATAAGATGTTAGCTAACTCACTTATTTACTATGCAAATAATTAATTTATAAGTTCAAAATCATGTATTAATGCTATGTGATTGTTAAATAGAAGTGTGTGAAGTTGGTTTACATGATCTAACTTGATAAATGTTTATAACACCTTGATTTTGGTGAAAAAAGCAATTTATGCAATACAAAAATAATGAAATCTAATTCTTAAAAAATAGTATTGAATATAAATTGTAACTAAAAAAACTTAAAATTTAATAATAAAACTTCTCCAAAAGAGGATTAGATGTGTGTATGCGTATGCATATATTTATGTGTAGATAATATGATTAAGGTACTATAAATATATAATATAAATATACTTTTATATATCAATAGTATATAAAATACATGAAATATGTAAAAATATTATGAAGGTACCAGATTGTTAAACAATGGCCATCTCCTACAGTTAGGATGAGGCAAGATTAGTTTCATAAATACATGTTGTGCCCTGGCTGGGTGGCTCAATTAGTTCGATTGTCATCCCATGCAACAAAGGGTCATGGGTTCAATTCCTGGTCAAGGCATATACCTAGGTTGTCAGTTTGATCCCCAGTCAGAGCACATACAGGAAGCAACAGATTGATGTTTCTTTCTCATCTCAATCTCTCTCTCTCTTCCTCTCTTTAAAATCAATGTGCATATCCTTAGGTGAAGATTAAAAAAATGCATGTTATTTTAGAATATGTGTAAATGTAGAAGAAAAATATTACCTTTATTTATAAGAATATTTATCCTTTTGTTATAAAAATTACTTTGTATTGCTTGATTCCTGATTGGAAAATACATATAGAAATACTGAAAAATATATAGTATGAAGGATAAAATCCCAACAATAAATCCAAAATAAAATTGATGGTATTATAGTTGGTCATTATCTTACCATTTTCTATATTTTGTACATTTGATAGTATATGATGTACATACACTATCATTACAATTAGTAAAATATAAGCTAAGCCAATTAAAAGTAAATATTGGAGTAAGCATGCAAAATATTATTTTAAAGAGTGAGAAAGTAAACAACTTTCATTATGTTCTCTAAGAGATTCCTAAATCAGTGTTTATCAACATGTGGACTACTCACCAACTGCAAGTGCATCTGTTATGTTTAAAGATTTTCTCCAGCTGAAAGAAAATTTTTTGGAGATGGCACCTGGGGTTATGCATTACTGATGAGCTGAATAATCACTAATCCAGAGGTATTAAAGGCTATACTTCCACTAGGCTCTTCTTTTAATATTGAGTTGTTTTAATCAAGTTTCAAACCAGAATTGGAAAAGAAACAATACAAAAATTAGGTCCCTCATGAACTCTATGCTAAAATGGGTCAAATATATATCCAGAAACTCTTGAAACAGTTTCTAATCTCATGTTACAATTGACCAATAAAATGAGAGGAAAGCTGGATCCTCTTGGAAATGAACCTCTAGAAAGACCCTTGAGAAATAAATTTGTTGTCTAGAGAGATCAAAAGCATAAGGGTTTTATGTGCTATTAACTTGGAAAATGTGATGTATGACTAATTTCACCTTCCAGTAGTTTTGCAACACTTACCACAGGAATGTGCTCCCATATTCCACCCATCTGTGATGTTACTTTAACCTAAAATTTTGATAAGTTATCTGAACCATGAACCACACTAAGTACTAGACTGTTAATGCATTTCCTCTTTTTGTCTCCCTTTTGCAATGAGAGGCATGCCTTATACTTTTCATATGAAACAAAAGCATATTAAGGACATGTGTACTTCAATTATGTTAATGATTCCAATATTATGAGTTCCTGTTCTTGAAGTTATTTGATTTTCCTTCTAGAATGGGAATAGTTTTTAAAAAGTAACAACTTTAAGTTTCAGGAAATGATTCTATTTCAAGTTATTCATGGCAGTGAGATATACATTTTTAAATGACATATTTTGAATGCTATATGGATAGCATAGTATGAATCAGGTAGATGAAGTATTTTGGGATTTAAAGTTTAACTCCTTGCCTCAAGCATGAATCACTCTTTCAGTAGATGGCATATCTAACCTTGTCTTACAACCTTGAAGAAAATATCTGTGTGATCTCAGCTTTAACTTAACAATGCCCAAGTTATTATAACATGTTTAATGCCTGGCAATGTTGACTCTTCTCTTTATTTTTTTTATATCACTAAGTGTTTATCATAGTGTCACAGTGCAGAGGTGAGGAAAATGTTATGCTTGTCCATACTACAACTAGAACCGTGAGTATCTCCAATGAATATAGTGTTTCCTTATTGTCCTACAGTTGCCCAAGAGATGTGAATACTGATCCAACATGTTAAACAAGCTGAAGACCTTTTGAGAGATTTTCCAGTTCATTTTTAAAATTTAAAACACTATTTACCTCTTTGTTTCTTGGAATTGTAACTGTTTGGGTCATGGTATTGCTATGTATCTTTCTTCATTTGTCTTAGATCAATTTCCAAAATCAAGACTCTATTACCAAGTTCTGGAAAGTAGGAGATGCATGCACTCCTGACGGACATTATGGGGAAGGAGGAGCCTCTAATAAATGCTAAAGTACTGTTTATTCTAATATTGCGAGTCCATTTCATTTAAAGGTTTTTTCCTTTTAGATCTTTAAGCTTCTGTGTCAGATACAAAACAACCTTGTATAGTTTGCACTTTGTAAGTATTAGCCTATGTTCTTCTAAATCTGCTCCCATGTTGTTTTGGATATGATTGTGGAACCACTTCATTTTGGCGGACTCTGGTCAGCAGAGTCCACCTGTTGTGGCTGAAAGAGAAAATAAATGCACAGGCGACTGCAATCCTGTGGAGAAAAAGGGGACAACATGACTACTCTCTCAAGGGGAGAGTGTCTATGAGTGCATCCACCACTCTCTCAAGAGGATAGCACCCAGACCCTTGCTTAGACAGGCATTTATTGTTTTTCTCAGGTCTTACATCAGAGAAAGATTTATCATCTATTACATAGAATATTGTCTACATTTTAGGTATAATCAAGGAAATGAAAATAACATGCAGAGGGGAATGACAATGAGCTGATTAGCTCTGTCCTTGGGTGAATTCACACAGGCTTTGGAAATTACCTTGAAGATAGACAATACACATTTTTTTTTTGTTTAGACCAGGGTGATGGAGTTTTAGCAAGAGCAAGCTATAACAGTCAGTATGCATTTTCTAGGCCTGATTTCCATGGGAAAACTCGGTTTGAAGGTCTGGCTTCAGCCCATCACTTTACTTCTGTAGGTTTTCCATACAGAGCTGAGTCACATTTGCCAGACTGAAACAAACTGGTCCCCTACACTTCATACCTGCCAAAATGATAATCATTAATAGAGTGGTACCTCAGTGCTTGTCATTAATTCATTCTGTAACTCAAAAGTAGTGCTGAAACTGACAAGTTCCAAATGAAGCATTTTTTCCTACAAGGTGGTGTCATGAGTCATAAAAGTTCTAGAAGTACAATGGGACCCAGGCAAGCAGTGTGTGCTGAAACATTTTTTCTCAACAAAATGCAACGACTACAGAGTTTGATGAGTTCTAAAGTTGACAAGTACCAAAGTATGACTGTACACCAACAAACAACACGTGTTTGCAAAACTGTGGAGAAAAGGGAACTTTAGTGCATTGTTGATGAGAATGCAGACTGGTGCAGCAGCCACTGTGGAAAACAGTATGGAATCTCCTCAAAAATTAAAAGTGGAACTTCCTTTTGACCCAGCTATTCCACTACTGGTGTCATACTCTAAGAATCCTGAAACACCAATTCAAAAGAACTTATGCACTCCTATGTTCATAGCAACACTATTTCCAATAGCCAAGAGTTGGAAACAGCCTAAAAGCCCATCAGTAGATCAGTAGATAAAAAAACTGGTCCTCAAATAATGTAAAATTAAAGGAGTTCATCATCACCAAGCCTTTATTACACAAAATGTTAAAGGGACTTATCTAAGAAAAGGTTATCAGAAACTATGAACAGTAAAATGACAACTCACAACTATCAACAACTGAACAACAACAACAAAAACATAAACAGAAGCTAAGTAAACAACTAGAACAGGAACAGAATTACAGAAATAGAGATCACATGGGGGTTATCAGTTGGGGGAGAGGAGAATGAGGAAAAATGTACAGGGAATAAGAAGCATAATTGGTAGGCACAAAATAGACATGGAGAGGTTAAGAAAAGTGTAGGAAATGGAGAAGCCAAAGAACTTATATGTACAACCCATGGACATGAACTGTGGAGATAGGAATGATGGAGATTGGGGGTTGCAGGACAGAGTGAGATAAAGGGGAAAAAACGTTGGGAGAGCCGTAATAGCATAATCAATAAAATATACTTTAAAAAGGAAAACCAACTGTAGTATATTTACATAATAGAATACTACACAGCAGTAAAAAAGGACACCGTGCCCTTCATGACAGCATGGGTAGATGTGGAGAGTATTATGCTAAGTGAAATAAGGCAAGTGACAAAACATAAATACCGTATGATCTCACTTATAAGAGGAATCTAATGAACAAAATAAACTAATGTGAAAAATATAACTGAAGTCATAGAAACACGGAATAGACTGCCAGCAGTAAGAGGAGAGAGGGGAGGTGGGGGTTGTTTGAAAGAAGATGAGAAGATTAGTCAAGAAACATATATAAAGGATCCATGAATATGGAAAACAGTGTGGGTATTGACTATGGAAATGGGGGGTGGGGTGGGCAGAGGGGTTGTAGGGGAATATAATTGGAACAACAGTAACAGCATAAACAATAACATAAGAGAGAGTAAAGATGACAGAAAGGTTGTTGGGAGTGGAGCCCAGTTCTCTGTGTGCCCAGCTGGAATACCTAGCTGATCTTTTGAAGACCAGAGTGAACAGCCAACAGAATCCTAGCTTATGTGAATTTGGGGAGCAAAAAATTATAGAGGACATTGAAAAATAGATGGTGAGGAGAGTGTGCTGGGACAGTAAGGTCCCTGGGACTAGTGTAAGGACCAGGGCTTCTGTGGCTGCCAGACTGGCTCCTGCCAGCAGGATACAGGGAGGAGAGATAGATCACCAGCTCCATCCCCTACCAGAGGAGGGAAGGCAGTCCAGCACCAGGAGGGACCTGGATGCTGGAAGTTGCTGCAGGGAATAGAGACCAAGTGGGAGACACACAGAGGCAATATACATTCTCTGGGACTGGACATCAGCTAGGTCATTACCAGAGAATTCGGGGAGCCAAGCAACACCTGGAAAAGGGAGAAGAGTTGGGCCTTGTCAGACCCTGACCCAGATAGTCTCCAGACTTGTTAGAAAGCTGTGCTGTGTGAAAAGCTGTGCACTTGTTAAGAGGCTTTTATTTAAAAAAAAAAAAGGCTCACAGTGATTTGTAAGTAACTGTCTCACAGTGGCTAGCTTGCCCTGAGGGTGATTTGAGCGCTTGCCTGCACCGGGCTTTGGCAGGTTGCCCAACTGTGGATTAGAGCCCTGTACAAACACTTGACCAGGGCTGCTTACTGGGCACCTGATTCATCCCACTGGCCCTGAGGCTGATTTGAGGTGTTAGCATGTACAGGACTCAGGCAGCTAGCCTAGCAGGTGAGTCATGCCACTCACCTAGAGGCTGACTGACAATACTTGTCCTGTGACTGCTTCTGGCTACTTGTGGTATTACTTGACCCAAGGCTGATTTGAGCAGCTTGCCCACGCTTGACTCCCTCTGCTTGCCCAGAGGCTGACTGGCACTGCTTGCCCGGCTGTGCACTCTAGCCATAGTATGTTCAAAAAGAGCAAGGAGGAGGCACACCACACAGACCTTGGTGCAACTGGTGAATTAAAGGAGCAGGCCTGGTGCAGATGGACAGTGAAGGCATGGCAGCTCACAAAAGACCTGAGCTGGAGGCTGGGAAACTGTGAATATTGTGGCCCAGACTTGGCCACCATCCTTGCAGAACCATAGGAAGTGAGAAAAGTGAAGTCCAGCCCCCCTTTTCCTCTTTCTGTATCATCCAAGAAGACCAGAAGAACTCGTTCAATGGGTTTAAAGTCAATAGGAAGCTTATTGTTTTTCTTTCCTCTCTTTATGTTTTTCTTCCCCCAAGTGAGACAATAAGACATGGAGTTGTGAAAGGCCCAGAAACAGATCCAAAGGGGGAGCACAAGGCTAACCCCCCAAAATGACAAACTGAGATCAATTTCACTTTGCTACCCTATAGAATTGGCATTTCATTGTTTATTTCTATTATTATTATTATTTCATTATTTTTACTTCTATTTTATTAGTATTTTTATTTCTCTTCTTTTGGTTTAGTTTTCTTCACTTTATTCCTCTGTTTAATTGCATTGTTTGACTGATTTTCCTTATTCTCTCTTTATTGAATTTTAACTTTCCTTCTTTCATCTCACTCTCATTCCAATAACACACTACTCTTGATTGTGTAATTTTTATTCTGGTTATCCAAATCATATATTTCTTGTCATATTATTGTTATTCTAGTACTATTGTAAATAATTGTTGTTCCATACAATTGTAAATACTATACAACAACCATCCCTGACTTAGTCCACTTCACTTTATTCCTGAGCTTTATTATTGTTGTGATAAACTCTATTCTCTCACACACTATGCCTATGTTCTATCCTTTACTTTCACTATATCTCATCATATAACCTTGCACAACTGGTCTGTTTTCTGGATTAAGCTCACAATTCCCCTCCCCCCTAACAAGAGTCTTATTTCTCTTTTGCCTTTTATAAAACGTGGCTAGTTTGGTGAAATATCACAGTTAATGCTATACTTATCCAAAGAATATCCCATCTCTTCTCTACTTGCTGGTTCTTTAAATCCCATAGAATACACTCTCAATCTCTTAATTTATTTTGCCTACCCCTTGCCACTGATCACAAGCAAAAATAGATGGGAGCTGAGAGAATCAGTATATACACAGGAGGGAAGAAACTACTAACAAAGGAACCACCAAAAGGTAAAAACCCAAGTACTACAAGAGAACCCACACACAAAAAAAGAAAGGGCAAACCTAGAGCATCCAGACAAGGAGATCAAAGAGACCACACCACTTAATACCACATAATCCCTACAATAAAAGTTCTCCCTACAAAGACAAGCAGCAAAGCAAAACATCAGGAAGTACAGAAAAAAGCAAAAGCATTTACATAAAAAGGGAAGACAAAAATAGGACCTGCAATCAAAAGGAATGTAAGACTCCCCACTAAAAGAACTAAATGAAATGGAGGTAAACAAACTGATATAGAATTAAAAAAATAGATATAAAGATGTTCAAGAAACTCACAAACGACTACAAGGCACTGAGGGAGAACTACAACAGTATGAATAAAGAAATAGAAACTATAAACAAAACCAGGAAGAAATGAACAATACAATCTCAGAAATAAAAAAGACACTAGAAGGAATTACAAGCAGGCAGGATGAAGCAAAGGATTAGATTAGGGACCTGGAGGACAAGGTAGAAAACAATACCCAGAAAGAGCAAGAAAAGGAAGAGACTTGGAAAGAACAGAGTGCTTAAGGGAACAGTAGGTCAACATGAAACATAATAATATCTATAGAATAGCGAGACCAGAAGGAGAAGAAGAGGAGGAAGGATAGAAAACCTGTTTGAAAAAGTAATGGCAGAAAACTTCCTTAATTAGATGAGAGAGAAAAAATTATACGAATCCACAAAACAAAGGCAATACCATCTAGAGGAACCCAAAGCCCAATGCAAGACACATCATAATTAGAATGGCAAAATAAAAAGACAAAAATTATATCTTAAAGGCAGCAAGAAAGGAACAGGCAGTAACACACAAGGAAACCCCAATAAGACTAGCAGTTGACTTCTCAATGGAAAAGTTACAGGCCAGGAGGGAATGAAAAGGAAGATTCCAAGTAACAAAAACCAAGGGACTGCAGTTGAGACTACTCTATCCATCAAGGCTCTCAATTAAAATGGAAGGGAGAATAAGGAATTTCCTGAACAAAAATAGCCTCAAAGAATATACCTCTTCCAAACCAGCTCTGCAAGAGATGCCAAAGGTCTGCTTTAAGAACAGGAAGAAAAACACTGAGAGAGAAAGGAACAAAGGTACAAAAAAATGACAATGAATAAATACCTATCAATAAGAACTTTAAATGTAAATGGATTAAATTACCCAATCAAAAGATAGAATAGCTGAGTGGATAAGAAAACATGACCCGCACATATGCTGTCTACAAGCGACACACCTCAACACAAAAAACCTTCACAGACTGAAAGTGAAAGGCTGCAAAAAATATTCCAAGCAAATAAACAGGAAAAAATGCCAAGGTAGCAGTACTCACATCAGACAAAATAGACTTCAAACCAAAGGCCATAAAACAGGAACCAGATCACTTCATAATATTCAAGGAAAAAATCCATCAAGAAGACATAAACATTGAAAATACATATGCACCCAACATAGGAGCACCCAAATACATAAGGAAAATATTGGAGGACTTTAAGATATTGACAGCAACACAATCACAGTAGGGAATTTTAATACGCAACAGTAAAAATGGGTAGATTGCAAAACAAAATATCAACGAAGATTGAAGCATTGAAAATATCATAGATGAAATGAACTTAACTGCTATATATACAGCCTTTCATCCCAAAGAAGCAAAATATCCATTCTTTTCAAATGCACATGGAAGATTTTCTCTTTTTTACTCTATTTAAAATTTTATTGCTTAGCAATTAGATGCCATTTTCTTTCTAGTTTACATTATTTCTATAGAAAAGTTTTTCTTTGATCTTTTTTAACTTTTTAATTTTAATCATTGTTCAAGTAGAGTTTTGTGCCTTTTACTCCCATTCCATCCCGCCCACTTATCCCTCCCCATTTCCCTCTCATTACTACCCTCTCCCCAGTTTTTGTCCATGTATCCTTTAAATTTGTTCCTATAAACCCTTCCCATTTTCCCCTGAAATTCCCTCTTCTCTCCCCTGTGGTCACTGTCAGCTGTCCTCTATTTCAGTGTTTTTGAATATATTTTGCTTGTTTCTTTGTTTTGTTGTTTAGGTTCCCGTTAAAGCTGAAATCATACAGTATTTGTCTTTTACTGCCTGGCTTATTTCACTTAGCATAATGCTTTCCAGCTCCATCTATGCTGTTGCAAAGGGTAGGAGCTCCTTCTTTCTTTCTGCTGTACAGAATTCTATTATGTAAATATACCATAGTTTTTTGATCCATTCATTTACTGATGGGCATCTAGGTTGCTTCCAGCATCTAGCTATTATAAATTGTGCTGCTATGAACATTGGGATGCATAGGTTCTTTTGGATTGGTGTTTTAGTATTTTTAAGATAGAGTCCCAGCAGTGGAATTGCAGGGTCAAAAGGCAGATCCATTTTTAGCTTTCTGAGAAAATTCCATACTGCTTTCCATAGTGGTTGTACCAGTCTGCAGTCCCACCAACAGTGCACTAGGGTCCCCCTTTCTCCACAACCTCTCCAACACTCATTGTTTGTTGCTTTATTTATGATGGCCATTCTGACTGGTGTGAAGTGGTATCACATTGTGGTTTTAATTTGCAACACTCTGATAGCTAGCGATATTGAACATCTTTTCATGTGTCTTTGGATCCTCTGTATGTCCTCCTTGGAGAAGTGTCTGTTCAACTCCTTTGCCCAATTTTTAATTGGGTTGCTTGTCTTCTTACAGTGGAGTCATGTAAGTTCTTTATATAAATTGGAGATTAAACCCTTGTCTGGGGTATCATTGGAAAACATGTTTTCCCAAACAGTTGGTTCTTTTTTTATTTTGATACTGTTTTCCTTAGCTGTGCAGAAGCTTCTTATTCTGATAAGGTCTATTTGTTTATTCTTTCTTTTATGCCCCTTGCTCTAGAGGACATGTCAGTAAAAAAGTTTCTGTATTAAATATCTGAGATTTTCCTACCTACGTTCTCCTCTAGGACTTTAATGGTACCATAGTTTATACTTAAGTATTTTATCCACCTTGAATTTATTTTTGTATAAGGTGTAAGTTGGTGCTTGAGTTTCATTTTTTTTTTTTAATGTAGCTGTCCAGTTCTCCCTACACCATTTGTTGAAGAGGCTATTTTTACTCCATTTCAGGTTGCTGCTCCCTTTGTCAAATGTTAATTGACCATCGAGATGTGGGTTTATTTCTGGGCTCTCTGTTCTGTTCTATTGGTCCATGTGCCTGTTTTTATGCCAGAACCAGGCTGTTTTTTTTAATTACAATGGCCTTGTAGTATAGTTTAGTTTCAAGTACTGTGATACCTCCTACTATGCTCTTTCTTCGGAAAATTGCAGCAGCTATTCGGGGTCATTTATGATTCCATATAAATTTTTGAAGTGTTTGTTCTATGTCTGTGAAATATGTTACTGGTGCTTTATTAGGTTTTGCATTGAATGTGTAAATTGCTCTGGGCAGTATTTTGGTGGAGTTTATAGGATTTTCTATGTACACTATCATATCATCTGCAAACAGTGACAGTTTTGTTTCCTCCTTTCTGATTTGGATGACTTTTATTTATTTTTCTTCTCTGATTGCTGTGGCTAAAACTTCCAGTATTATATTCAATAGAAGTGGTGAAAGTGGACAGCCTTGTCTTGTTCCTGATCTTAGTGGAAAAGATTTTAATTTTTGCCCATTGAGTATGATGTTGGCTGTAGGTCTCTCATATATGGCCTTTGTTATGTTGAGGAAGGCTCCCTCTATTCCTACTTTGCAGAGTGTTTATATCATAAATGGGTGCTGTACCTTATCAAATGCTTTTTCTGCATCTATTGATACAATCATGGTAGTTTTGCCTTTCCTTTTGTTTAGGTTATTTACTATATTTACTGATTTGCAAATATTGTACCATCCTTGCATCCTTGGGATGAATCCCACTTGGTCATACTGTATGATCTTTTTAATGTATTGTTGGATGCAGTTTGCCATTATTTTGTTGAAGATTTTAGCATCAATGTTCATCAGCAATATTGGCCTGAAGTTTCCTTTCTTTGTTGTGTCTTCATCTGGTTTTGGGATTAGGATGATGTTGGCCTCATGAAAAGAGTTTGGGAGTCTTCCATCTTTTTGGATTTTTTTTTGAATTGTCTGTGAAGGCTAGGGATTAGCCCTTCCTTAAATGCTTTGTAGAATTCTCCTGTGAAACCATCTGGTCCATGGCTTTTGTGTGTTGGGAGTTTTTTGATTACTGCTTCAATTTCTTTTGCTGTTATTGGTTTGTTCAGGATTTCTGCTTCTTCATTGAGTTTTCAAAGATTATATTTTTTCTAGAAATTTGTCCATTTCACCTAGGTTTTCAAATTTCTTGGCATACAGTTCTTGATAGTAATTTCTTACAATCCTTTGTATTTCTGTGGTATCAGTTGAAATTCCCTCTCTTTCATTTCTGCTTGTGCCTATTTGGGTCCTCTCTCATTTTTTCTTGATGAGCCTGCTTAAAGGCTTGCCAATTTTGTTTATCTTTTCAAACAACCAGCTCTTGGATTCATTGATCCTTAGAATTGTGCTTTTAGTGTCTATGTCATTTAATTCTGCTCTGATTTTTGTTATTTCCTTCCTTCTATTTGCTCTGGGCTGTCTTTGTTTTTGTTCTGCAACTTCTTGTAGGTGTAGAGTTAGGTTGTTTGTTTGAAATGTTTCTATCTTTTTTTAGGTGTGCCTGTATCGCTATGAACTTCCCTCTGAAGACTGCCTTAACTGTGTCCCATAAGTTTTGGGTTCTTGTGAGTTCATTTTCATATATTTCCAAAAACATTTTGATTTCTTCCCTAATTTTATTCTTGACCCATTCACTGTTTAAGAGCATGCTATTTAATCTCCATAATTTTGAGTGTTTTGTTTTGTTTTTTTCCTTGGGGTTGGTTTCTAGCTTCAGTCCCTTGTGATCTGAGAAAATGCTTGGTATGATTTCAATTGTCTTGAAATTGTTGAGGCTTGTTTTGTGTCCTATTGTGTGGTCTATCTTTGAAAATATTATGTGTACATTTGAAAAGAATGTGTATTTTGCTTCTTTGGGATGTACAGCTCTGTATATATCAGTAAAGTCCATTTCATCTAGGGTAATGTTCAATGCCACAATATCTTTGTTGATATTTTGTTTGGAAGATCTGTCCATTTTTGATAGTGGGGTGTTAAAATCCCCCAGTATAATTGTGTTGCTGTCCATATCTTTCTTGAAGTTCTCTAAGATTTTCTTTATGTATTTGGGTGCTCCTATGTTGGGTGCACATATATTTACAATATTTATGTCTTCTTGGTGGATTCTTCCCTTGAGTATTATGAAGTGACCTTCTGGGTCTCTCTTTATGGCCCTTTTTTGGAAGTCTATTTTGTCTTATATGAGTATTGCTACCCTGGCTTTTTTTTCCTCTCCATTTTCTTAAAAAAAAAATTGTTTCCAGCCCTTCACTTTCAGCCACTGAATGTCTTTTATACTGAGGTGGGTCTCGTGTAGGCAGCATATGTTTCAGTCACGTTTTCTTATCCATTCAGCTATTCTATGTCTTTTCATTGGAGCATTTAATCCATTTACATTTAAGTTTATTATTGATAGGCCCTTATTCATTGCCATTTATATACCTGTGTTCCTTTCTCTCCCTCTCTCTCTCTCCTTTCCTTCCTATCCTTAAAGCAGTCCCTTTAGCATCTCTTGCAGACTTGGTTTGGTGGAGGTGTATTCTTTTAGACTTCTTTTGTCTGGGAAGCTCCTTATTTGCTTTCTATCTTGATTGAGAGCCTTCCTGGGTAAAGTAGGCTTGTTCAAAGACCTCTGGTTCTCATTACTTGGAATACTTCTTGCCATTCTCTTCTGGCTTTGAGTGTTTCCATTGAAAAGTCAGCTGTTAGCCTTATTTGCCCTCCCTTGTATGTTACTTCTTTTTTCTGCCTTGCTGCCTTAAAGATTCTCTCTTTGTCTTGAAATTTTGCTGTTTTAATTATGATGTGTCTTGAGGTGGGCCTCTTTGCATTCCTCTTGATTGGGACTCTCTGTGTTTCCTGGATTTGTGTGATTTTTTTCTCTCATCAAATTAGGAAAGTTTTCTATCATTACTTTTTTGAATAGGTTTTCTCTCCCTTTCTCTTCTTCTTCTCCTTCTGGTATCCCTATTATATGGATATTATTACATTTCATAATGTCTTGCATGTCTGTTAATCAATCTTCATTCTTCCTGAGCCTCTTTTACTTTTCCTGCTCTTTCTAGGTGATTTTTTCTTCTTTGTCCTCCAATGCACTTATCCGGTCTTCTGCTTCATCTATCCTGCTTTTCATTCCTTCTAATATGTTCTTCAGTTCAGAAATTTTATTCTTCATTTCCTCCTGGCCCTTTTTGATAGTTTCTATTTCCTTTTTCATGTTGATATAGTTTGCAGTGAGGTTGTCGTAGCTTCCCTATTGTTTCTGGTAGCTCATTGTGAGCTCATTGAGATTCCTGATAACCATTGCTTTGAACTCCATATCTGATGTTTGAGTTGCCTCTATTTCACTTAGCATTATTTCTAAGGCTTCCTCCTTTCCCTTCATTTGGGGATTGTTTCTTTGTCTTCTCATTGTTCATGTAACTCTTCTTTTTAGCCTCTGTTTCTTAAATTGATCTGTTCTGATTCCCTGTGTTTATGGTTTGAACTTCTGTTGTATAATACCTGTGAGATTCAGTGGTGCAGTCTCCTTCAGGTATCCTGGTGTTCACAGCTTCCCCCTACTCTTTTCTGTGATCAGTTGGAGGACTAAGGCAAAATGGTTTAAGACAGCAAGACAGTATTCTATGAAATTTGCAGTAGCAGCCAGTAGAGAACAGATAGGAGATCCTTTGGCTACTTATAGTGTTAACCGTGTTCTTCCACCTGACTAGCCATGTTTTAGAAAATATGGAAAGAAGATGAGACTCATGTTGGGGAGGAAAGGATTGTGAATTGGATCTAGAAAGTGTGAGGCTGTGGGAGGTCAGATTCTGAAGTAGGGTGGGAATAAAGAATAGTAGATAGGAGTAGTGTGTAAAAGAATAGAAATAACCACTAGAATAATATAGTTCAAGAAATTACGAAGTGGTCTGTGATCTGGGAGGGGTAGTGTGTAGTATTTACAATTGTATGAACTAGGTCTTATTTACAGTAATATTAGAGCAACAATAATATGACAGAATCTATGAGATCTAGATAACAAGAATAAGGTGTATAGAACCTTGAGTAGTGTACTAATGGAACTCAAATGAAGGACAGTAAATTAGCAACACACTATGAATGAGATAACAGGGGAAACCTATTAAACAACACAGTATAACCAGCCAAGCAAAGAAGATTATACATAAAGAAAACTAATATCAAAATACTGTTAAAATAAAAAAAATGTCAGAATAATAAGAAAAGGATAATTCAAATTTGCAGTAACTTGCAGGTTCAAAAAAAAGGGAAAAAAGCAGAATGTGGAATGCAGGAAAGATAGATTTGGAATGGAAGGAATAGCACTAGGATGAAAGGAAGAGAAACATAAGGAACTGAGGGACATAAAAATAATAAAATAAAAAAAATAAGAAGTTACTTAAAAAAAGAAAATAAAATTAAACAATCAAAGAACAACAATAGCAGCAGCAACAACAACAATAAGAACAACAACAGCAAAAAAACCAGCCTCTTGTTGGTTTCTAACTGGCCAAACCAGTTTTTCTGGTGTTGCTGACTTCAGCAGGCTGAGGGGTGATTGGAATGCTTTTCACTCTTCCCAGACAAAACTCAGTCAGTCTCTTGCATACTGTCCCTCGGGCTAGAATGCTCTCTTTAGAGACAGTCTGATGGCTCTCCACAGGGCCCTGGATATGGGTCTGGGCACTCCCAAGCACACTCTCTGGAGGTCACTGCTGTGGTCTCCTGGACTCCGGGGTCCCACAGAGCGCCCGTGTCTTTTCCAGGTTCACGGTGTAAACTCTGGGGATTGCGAGGGTCTCGCACTTCCCCAGTTTCATCACCATGGACTCTATGTTCCCTTAAAACACCCACTTATTTTCTGGTTTCATGATGTAAGCTCCGTGGATCGCAAGAGGGTGCTTGCTTCCCCCAATTTCCCCACCGGGGGCTCCAGGAACCCACAAAGCACCCACCTCTTTTCCAGGTTCACCATGTGAGATCCAGGAGTCCCGAAGGGGCACACGCTTCACCAAGTTCACCACCTTAGGCTCCAAAATCCCCTGAATGCCAGTGCCCTTTCCTTTTTCAGGGCTGTGAGGTCTGGGTCTTCCACAAAACCACACTCTCACTGGGTTGGGGGTGTGGGTGCACAGCCAGGCCACCCTTGGTCACACTGGCTGGGGCATTCACTCTTCCCAGGGTTATGTGTGGGTGTTTGCAGCCCCTGTGTGATTTTATCTTAGTCCTCACCCCCTCTCTGTGCTTTCAAACAACAAGGCCTCCCCAGTGCTGCTCAATTCTGTTTGGCTGGAGAGCAGGCAGTTGACTCTGTTCTCCTGGGTGTCCTGAGGCACACCTGAGAGCAATGGGCTTGGGGGCTGCTACCTCCTTGGTCCCCATGCTGATCCCTGGGCCCTTATTATCTTGAAGCAGTCTCCTTACTGTCTGTTTTTTCAATATCCGCTATAATTTTTGATGCCCTATTTTCATAAATGTTGCCATATTTTTGGCCACTTGCTATGTTCCTCTGCAGTTTGGTCAGTTTCTCTCCTGTGCATACAAGAAGGGGAATACGCTCCCTCCTACACTGCCATCTTCCCACTCCAGATTTTCAAAGATAGGCCACACGATAGGACACAAAACAATACTCAACAAATTCAAGAAAATTGAAATCATTTTCTCCAACCACAAGAGATTGGAACCAGAAACCAACCTAAAGGAAAAAACCCAAAACACTCAAACACATAGAGATTGAATAGCATACTATTAAATAATGAATGGGTGAAGAAAGATTAAGCAAGAATTTAAAAACTTCTGGAAACAAGTTAAAATGAACTCTCAACAATCCAGAACTTATGGGACACAGTGAAGGCCATCCTGAGAGAGACGTTCATATAAATACAGGCTTACCTAAAAAAGATAGGAACATTTCAAATAAACAGCCTAACCCTATGCCTACAAGAACTCAAGGAACAACAACAAAGACAACCAAGAGGAAGAAGAAGGAAGGAAATAACCAAGATCAGAGAAGAATTAAATGACATAGAGACTAAAATCACAATTCTAAGGATTAAAAAATTCAGAAGCTGGTTCTTTGAAAAGATAAACAAAATTGACAAGCCTTTAAGCAGATTCATTAAGAAAAAAGAGAGAGGACCCAAATATGGACAAGCAGAAATGAAAGAGGAGAGATTACAACTGATACTACAGAAATACAAAGGATTACAAGAAATTACCATGAAGAACTATATGCCAAGAAATTTGAAAACCTAGGTGAAATGGACAAATTTCTAGAAAAATATCTTTCTAATCTCAGTGAAAAAGAAGCAGAAATCCTGAAAAAACCAATAACAGCTTACAAACTTGAAGAAATAATAAAAAAGCTAGTGGCACAAAAAGCCCTGGACTACAGTTTCACAGGAGAATTTTACAAAGCATATAGGAAGAGCTAACTCTTATCCTTCACAGACTATTCCAAAAAAACTAAGAAGATGGAACACTCCTAAACTATTTTTATGAAGCCAGAATCATCCTAATTACAAGACCAGATAAAGACACAACAAAAAGAGAAAACTATAGGCCAATATAGCTGATGAACATAGATTAAAAAATCCTCAATTAAATATTGGCAAAACATATCCAGCAATACTTTAAAAAGATCATACACTATGACCAAGTGGAATTCACCCCAGGGATGCAAGGATGGTAAAATATTCATAAGACAATAAAGATAATACATTGTGTAAACAAAGAAAGATAAAAATTACATGATCACATCAGTACATGTACAAAAAGCACCTGATAAGGTACAACACCCATTTATGATTAAAACACTCAGAAAAGTGTAAATAGAGAGCGCATTCCTCAACATAATAAAGGCCATATACAAGAGACCTACAGCCAACATCATACTCAATGGGCAAAAACTTAAAACTTCCCCACTAAGATCAGGCACATGACAAGGATGTCCGCTTTCACCACTTCTATTCAACATAGCATTGGAAATCTTAACCACAGCAATTCACACAAGAAAAAGAAATACATGACATCCAAACTGAACAATAGGAAAAAGAAACTGTCATTGTTTACAGATGACATGATAGTGTACATAGAAAATCCTATAGACTCCACCAAAACACTGCTCCACATAATAAATGAATTTGGCAAAATAGCAGGATACAAAGTCAATATTCAGAAATCAAAGGCATTTTTGTGCAGCAACAATGAAATATCAGAAACAGAAATCAGGGAAAAAATTCCATAGATCAAGAAAAATAAAATACCTAGAAATAAACGTAACCAAGGAGGTAAAAGGCCTGTACTCAGAAAGCTACACAACATTGAAGAAAGAAATTAGGGATGACCCAAACATATCAAGCATATACCCTGTTCATGGATGGGAAGAATTAACATCATCAAAATGTCCATACTATCCAAAGCATTTTATATATTCAATGCAATCTCTATTAAAATATCCATAGCATATTTCACAGATACAGAACACACACTTCAAAAATTTATATGGAATCATAAACTACCAAATAGCTGCAACAATTTTGAGAAAGAGGAAGAAAATAGGAGGGATCACAATACCTGATATCAAACTGTATTACAAGGCCACAGTAATCAAAGCTTAAGAACTGGTACTGGCATAAGCTTAAGAACTGATAATGGCATAAGAAAAGACACATGGACAAATAGAACAGAATAGAGGGCTCAGAAATAAACCCAAATCTCTATGGTCAATTAATATTTGACAATTGGGCAGCAGCATAAAATGGAGTAAAAATAGCTTGTTTAACAAAAGGTGTTGGTAGAGCTACACAGCTACATGGAAAAAAAAAATGAAACTTGACCATCAACTTACACCATACAAACATATAAACTCAAGATAGATAAAAGTCTTAAATATAAGTTGTGACACCATAAAAGTCCTAGAGGAAAACATCAGCAGGAAAATCCCAGACATCCCACACAGCAATATTTTCATTGATATGTCCCCTAGAGCAAGGGATTTAGAGGAAAGAGTAAACAAATGGGATCTCATCAAATTAAAAAGCTTCTGCACAGCTAAAGAAAACTGCATTAAAATGAAAAGATAACCAACTATATGGGAAAACACATTTCCCAATGATTGCTCAGACAGGGGTTTGATCTCCAAAGTATATAAAGAACTCACACGACTCCACTCCAGGAAGACAAAAACTCCAATTAAGAAATGGGCAAAGGACTTGAACAGACAATTTTCCAAGGAGAACATACAGAGGGTCCAGAGACATATGAAAAGATGCTCAGCATCTCTAGCCATCAGAGACATGCAAATTAAAACCACAATGAGATACCACTTCACACAATTGATAATGGCCATCATAAACAAAGCAGCAGAGAAGTGTTGGAGAGGATGTGGAGAAAAGGGAACCCTAGTGCACTGTTGGTGGGATTGCAGACTGGTGTGGCCACTATTTAAAACACCATGGAATTCCCTCTGAAAACTAAAAATGGAACTACCTTTTGACCTGGCAATTCTACTGCTAAAACTGTACTTGAACAATAAAATTTTAAAAAATGGGAAAAAGCAAAAAAAAAAAAAAAAAAACATAATAAAAAGTTATTAAATTCTGTTAAATAAATTCTTATCAATGTAAATAACCTTTTTTATCAAAAGAGAGCAGGTAACGGGGAATGATTGATCTTTCAATTTGTTATGGCCGAATCCCTGCTTGGAATAAAGATCATTGCAGAAAAAAAAAATTTAAAGATGTTATTTTAAAGATGTATCTTTAGAAAGAGGAGAAGGGAGGGAGCAAGAGAAGGAGATGAACATCGATGCATAGGAAATTCATTGATTGGTTGCCTCTAGCATGCTCCCATCCAGGGACCTGAACAACAACCTAGGCATGTGCCCTGACTGGGACTCAAACTGACCACCTTTCAGTTGGCAGGCTGGTACTCAACCCACTGAGCCACACCAGCCAGTGTGGGAAAAAAAAGAAATTTTAATTCTAAATCAGGGAGAAGTAAATACAGCTAAATATTACCCAAGTTGAATCAATGTACCAAGGTTTAGGAACACAAATTTACAGCAAATGTCATCTAACATTAAAGATTAATAAATTCACACTCTTGTAATCTTTCTACTTTTCCTCTCTACCCATCCCAATTTTGGTTAGTTATAATATTATTATATTCTGAAAGCTGATGAACTTGCATTTTATTTGCTTACCCTTAGTATTTGTTTATTGTATGTGATAAAGGAATATTGTGTTTCTAAAAGATAAATGTTTGCCTATAAATGTACTATTTTAAAGTACTGTTTATTCTTCAAATATTATTTAATTAAGAGTTGAGAGCATTTGGAGTACAGAAAAACATTTTAATTTTATAATGAGACAATAGAAAATAGGATTTGAATATAGAAAATTCCTTTAATGATAACTTTTAATTTTATTATATTTCTAATGGAAGTACTAATCCAATTTTAAACACAATACATGTATAACCAATAACCTTGTATGTGTGTTTGAATTTTCTCTAATATATTAATTATATATTTCTTTTTTATTTTTTTATTTTTTTAGAATTTTTTAAAGATTTTATTTATTTATTTTTAGGGAGGGAAGGGAGAGAGAGAGAGAGGGAGGGAGAGAGAGAGAGAGAAACATCAATGTGAGGTTGCTGGGGTTTATGGCCTGCAACCCAGGCATGTACCCTGGCTGGGAATCGAACCTGGGACACTTTGGTTCGCAGCCCATGCTCAATCCACTGAGCTATGCCAGCCAGGGCTTAATTATATATTTCTAAAGGGAAAGTCAGAACATGCACTTTTTAAAGAGCCATCATGATTGAATAGTACATGATTGAATGGTACATATATTATAAATATAGGTAGGGAATATGTTTAAAAGCATATAAACCCAAGAAAAACAAGTTCCTGACTAGAAAAATGATTGTATGGACACAAACTCAGTGGGCTTACAATTGGCTGACTGGGATCTAATATATATTGTCAGTTGAGTCACTAAACTGCAATTCAATCCTGTAATAGTGCTCATCAATGTTGGACTGGGCCTTTTAGATTCAAAAATTTTTTTATCAACATTAATCCATATTCCTACCACCCTGAAACCTTAGTTTAGTGCTTGTATTCCCATTGGACAGAGAGAGGGAGTGGAGGAAGAGGAAGGGAAAGAGAAAGGGAGAGAGAGAGAGAAAGAGAGAGAGAAACATGACGATGCAAAATGGTTTGATAGTTTGGAAGAGAGTAAAAGATCATTAGTAGCATTGAAAAGACTAATAAACAGAGTTAAAATACATCCATTTAGTGGTCCATTCAAACTCCTATGATATTATGATATTGGGGAAGCTTTGTAAGCCATGTTTCTGGGGATATTTACCATTTATAAGGATATTACATGGGGCAGGAATATAGGAATAGAGTTTAAGCCAAGTAATTGGTAGGCTCATTTACATGTTACTACATCCCTTGAAAGAATGCCATATGGCATTAATACTACCTCACTCTTGCATGGTGTAGAGAATTTTACACAATGTTTTATACCTTTTTTCATATATATAATATTATTTCATCATCATAATGCATAATGTACTTGAATGCCTCCTAATAGGATCAGAAAACTCAAAAAGCACAGCATTTACACACAAAATAATTTAGAAAGAAACAAAAATTGTCTAATCATTGTTCTTAAAAGTCTGTGAATTAATGTATTCTAATAAGCTCTTTGATACAATATGATCATAATAAATTATTCTTTGAGTACAGATATAACTCAAGAATCATTTTCCTGCATATAGGCTGCATATATTGTCCTGGAGAGCAGTCACAAGAGTCCAGATCTGTGATGTACCAAATGCTACTCAATACCAGTATTTTTGTATGGACAGTTAATATTCAGGTGGGTAGATCTTGATTCAGTGCATATTCTTTTCAGGATACTAAATATATATTAATTGAGCCAAATTAATCAAAACCATTATTGTACCTTGAAACAAGTAGATTTTTTCAGTTGATCCTTTATAAAAAACAAACAAAAAACCCAGAATAAAACTGTAGTGTATAATGGGGTTAAGCATGTGTGTGACACATACTCAAGGGCAGAAGTGTATGTAAGGGAGACCTTGGTAGAGGGTTGAAAAAAAAGTAAACAGCTCATTTCTGTTGTTATTACAATGACAAGTAAGAATAGAGCAACTCTTTCATTTTTTAAAATTTTCTTATTTTATTTTTTTAGAGAGTAGCATCTCAGAGCCTTTTAATGTTAAAATAAAGCAAGAGTGTGTATTGCTGAGGGGAAAGGAGCTTCTTGTCTTGAAATTTGAAATTCTAATTTTAAAATGTGAAAACCAGTGATTACTTTAGATGATTATGTTGGGGTCAAGATTCAGTCATGTCTAGTCATCTGAAATCCTTGAGTTTGAAAAACTAAAATGGAAGACATTTCGAGAAGACTGCTCACTCAATCATTTGTTTCTTGGTTAGAAAACAAATGATCTCTCTCACTCTCTTCTCTGCTTTTAATCTGTTCTACACATACATACACTCTTATGTATATAGCTTAATTGTTTTATTAGAGTGAGGAGTACCTTATCAGAGTGATCTCTAAGCAAGAAATTATAGTTTTTGTGTAAGCTAGTATTTATGTTACAGTATCTTCTTTTGGACAAGACTATAGCTGGGCTCAGTCCAGTAAGGATACTTGCCTCTGACACCTAAATATAAGAATAATTCAACTAGACAGAGTATAAACCAGTTGTAATAAGACTACCTAGCAGGGAGGTATGAATGCCTCTTCTCATTTTCATACATTAATTGGAGCCAGGGTATATCTTCAGCATCCAGGGAAAGCACTAGGTTTTGGTGAGTGTTTTGGTTAGGGATAAACCAAGATTTCCCTGGCTATTCTAATGCTCTGACAACATGGGCCTGCCTTCTTTGGGACTAAAAAAATAAAATAATAGAAAACACTTATGTAGCTTTTACTAAAATCCAGATACTCTTTTAAGCACCCCATGAACATTTTCTCATTGAATGTTTATGAGTTTTTGAGGCAGGAACTTTTAATTAGTCATGTTTTTGGTATAAGTACACCATGGCATAGAAAGCTTAACTAACCTTATTACCATTAAGATTTGTCTCACAATGCAATGTGGATCCTTAGTGAGTACTGCTCTCTTTTGCATAGACTAGAGATAGCTCAGCACCTAGGACCAATGCAAGTCAAACAGCCTTGTCTTTTGCCTTATCCACTTAAGTTAAACACCAGAGCCTCAGATATTACTACTGTAATGGCATGAAAAGACTAATTCAGAGCATGGTAGCAGTAAGAAACAGAAACTGATAAAGTAAGAGGAAAAGGAAGTTTGCCCCAATTCTCAGAAGTATCTATTCTAGGCCTTTTTAAGTCTGAGCACTTCTAGCCATCTAGGCTAAGCAAAAGGAGAGAGAGAGAAACACGAGAGAGAGAGAGAGAGAGAGAGAGAGAGAGAGAGAGAGAGAGAGAGAGAGAGAGAGAGAGAGAGAGAGAGAGAATGCCTACAGTTTTGCCAGATTGTTTGCTTTCATATTCTCCAGGGTTTTCAGGACAGTTTTCAAATAAGAATATATTTTAAATGCTTCTGAGTTAAATAACCAACCAAGTGTGTGTGTGGGGGGGGTGAGTTAAAATAGATAGCAAAAAAAAGACTTAAAAAGAAAACCAGAAATAACTCTTCTAGCTTAGTACATTCAAAGACATTGCAAAAGAAGAAATGTCAAGGCCAAGTAGCCATAGTTTATGCATTTACAGCCCCATAATCCTGGGTAAAAATGTATGCTCATGACACTGTCATGACACTGTTTAAAAGCTAAAATTCAAGAATGTAGTGTACATCAGATAGAGATTCCATGATCATAGATAGAAAGGTCTTAATTCAGATAAGATCTTCTTGCATGGACAATTCAAGATCATAGTCACTTCATGACTTGTCGCCAGGTACTACCAATATGTATGGCAATATAATATCCCCACCAATGCAGCATTCCAGTCTGAAATTTTCAGGAACTAATGTTAACATCACATTCAATTTACCATTTTCATACCCTCCCACCCCATTTCACTCAGTTTTAGGTACAAAAATTTTTATTTAACTCACAGGTCAGTTATTAAACCCTTATTGTATGCCTACAGTTCTATTAAGTTCTAGGTTCAGAGACTTCATTCAAAAACATGAGGATGTTGGGAACTGCTGTCCTAGTGTTGGTCCCTGAGCTAAATTGATCGGAAAGATGTTTACATTACAAAATGGTTGTTCAAATTCAAAGTCATATAGGTATGCTTCCAAATCCTCCAAGTCTAAGCTTTTGTTATTATGTGTTCAGTTTAATCCAAGTCCATTGTGACTCCCAAAAGCAAGTTGCTCCATTTCAAACATAATGTTTCTGGGTATTAAGGCAGTATTTTCACAAAACATTATCAAATTCCAAAGGGATACTGTGGACAAATGCTGCAGTGATCCCATTAGCATGTAAAGTCTTCATGCACAGCCCTGGAGTGCTCTGTAATTTCATCATAAGATATTTCTGTGGAGAGTTTCACAATACAAAACATGACATTGCTTGGAAAAGAGAATGACTTGAAGGGTCTATTTGCAGATGACTACATCAGTGATCTGAAAAATCCTGATCTGGTAACATTTGCTTCTTGGTATAAAAATTCTTGATCTGGTTTGGCCTGTGGGTGTAATGCATAACTTACGATATCATTTTGACTGTTGGTTATATTTTTCATCTCTCCAAAGAGATTAACATAGAGCCTGATGTATAGTGGTTCCTCTAAAAAATTTTTTTTTTCATTTTTATTTACTTGTTTTTATATTTATTAAATTTATTGTGGTGAGGATGATTAATATGATTATACAGGTTTCTTTTTAAATTTATTTTATTCTTCCCAAGGTGATTTTTTAAATATATTTTATTGATTATGCTATTACAGTTATCCCATTTCCCCCTTCACTCCCCTCCACACTGCACACCCCTTCCCACCCACACTCCCTCCTTTTAGCTCATGTCCATGTGTCATACTTATAAGTTCTTTAGCTTCTACATTTCCCATACTATTCTTACCCTCCCCCTGTCTATTTTCTACCTAACATCTATGCAACTTATCCTCTATAACTTTTCCCCCTCTCTCCTCCTCCCACTCCTCTGTTGCTAACCCTCCATGTGATCTACATTTCTATGGCTCTGTTCCTGTTCCAGTTGTTTGCTTGGTTTGTTTTTGTTTTAGGTGGGATTGTTAATAATTGTGAGTTTGCTGTCATTTAACTACACATGTTTTTTATCTTCTTTTTCATAGGTAAGTCCCTTTAACATTTCATGTAATAAGGGCTTGGTGATGATGAACTCCTTTAACTTGAGCATATCTGAGAAACACTTTATCTGCCCTTCTATTCAAAATGAAAACTTGGCTGGATAGAGCAATCATGGATATAGGTCCTTGCATTCCATGACTTGGAATACTTCTTTCCAGCCCCTTCTTGTCTGTAAGGTCTCTTTTTGAGAAATCAGCTGACAATCTTATGGGAACTTCTTTGTAGGTAACTCCCTCCTTTTGTCTTGCTGTTTTTAAGATTCTCTCCTTATCTTTAATCTTGGGTAATATAATTATGATGTGCCTTGGTGTGTTCCACCTTGGGTCCAAATTCTTTGGGACTCTCTGAGCTTCCTGGACTTCCTGGAAGTCTATCTCCTTTGCCAGAATGGGGAAGTTCTTCTTTATTATTTGTTCAAATAACTTTTCCACTTGTTGCTCTTCCTCTTCTCCTTCTGGTACCCCTATAATCAAGATGTTGGGACATTTAAAGATGTCCTGGAGGTTCCTAAGCCTCTCCTCACTTTTTTGAATTCTTATTTCTTCATTCTTTTCTGTTTGGTTGTTTCTTTCTTCCTTCTGGTCCATTACATTGATTTGAGTCCCATTTTCCTTCCCATCACTATTGGTTCCTGTACATTTTCCTTTACGTCACTTAAGATAACCTTCATTTTTTCATCTAAATTGCAACCAAATTCAACCAATTCTGTGAGCATCCGGATCACCAGTGCTTTGAACTGTGCATCTGATAAGTTGGCTATCTCTGTGTCTCTTAGTTGTACTTTTTCTGGAGCTTTGATCTGTTCTTTCATTTGGGCCATTTTTTTTTGTCTTGACGTGCATGTTAAGTGGTGAGGGGCGGAGCCTTAGGTGTTCACCAGAGCCAGGAAACTTATTCACTGGATTGTGATGCTGTATGTGGGGCAGGGGTCCCAGAGGGAACAATGGTGCTTGCTCCACTCTCTGCTGGATTTCCATCACTTCCCCCACTTCCCGTAAACTAATTGGGGCCTTCTGGTGCTGATTCCCATGTGGGTGTGTTTGTGTACATCCTAGAACCCTGTGGGTCTATCCAATGAACTCTTCTGTGAGACTGAGAGTTTCTCCAGGCACCTCAATCCCCACAGGTGTTTTCAATTGGCATTTTGAGGCTTTATTTACCCACACTGAGACCCTGGGTTGCACAGCCTGTCTCGATCCCCAGTTTTACCTGGTTTATTTGCATGTGAATGTGGGACCACCCAGTCCACCAGCTGCCTTGAAAGCCTGGCATCTGCCAGCTACTGCCTGTGCACCCAGGGTCCACCAGCCACCACTTTGCCACAACCCATCTCTGCCTGGCCACCTGACTCTGCCCCTTTTACAGGTCTGGATAAATATGTCTACTTTAACTTCTTGCTTGTCGGACTTGCATACAGTTCAATTTTCTGTCAGTACTGGTTGGTTTTTGTTTCTAAATTGTTTTTGTCCTTATTTTGGTTGTGTGATGAGGCACAGTGTGTCTACCTACACCTCCATCTTGGCTGGAAGTCCTGATTATATAGATTTTAAACAGTACATTTCTGTGATACATGATTTGTATATTGCATCGTGTGCCCATTACTCTAAAACAAGTCATCTTCAGTAACCATATATTAGATCCCCTTTACCATTAACTACCCCTCATACGTCTTCCCTCTGAGAACCAAACTATTTCTTATACTAGAAAAAAATAATTAATCTTATTGTTTTATATATGAATTTTATTTAATATATAACTTATAGGAGATTCAATATAGAATATAAATTTAAGTTTCATTATGATCAAGAGAATTAGAAAAATCCCTGACTGGGAGAAAATATTTACAAAAGATACATTTGATCAAAGACCATTACCAAAAGAATACAAAACACTTAGACTGACAGCTATCAGAGGGACAGGTAGAATAGAGGAACTGAATGAAAATAGGTGACAGACCAGTCAGGATATAAATATAGGTAGACATGCTTCACCTCCTCATGCAACCCTAGAAAGAATTACAACTATATCTCAAAACAAACAGCACCCAGAAACATAAGAAAAACAAGCTGTATAGAAGTCCAACAACCAAGGATATAAAGAAGCCACATTTATCCAGACCGGTAGGAGGTTCAGAGCTGGGGTGATAGGCAGAGATGCACAGAGACATAATGTGGCATGGAGAGCTGGTGATGGTGGTGGAATGGATGGTCCCACATTCACCTGTAGTGGATAAAATTTGCAAGGGATACCTTGGGAGTGAGTTGTTCCAGCCCCAGGCAAGACTGCACAGCCTTGGGTTCCAGTGCCAGGAAGATAAGTCCCTATAACTTCTGGCTGAAAAACTAGTGGGCATAGGGGTGGTGGAAAAAAAAACACTGAATTTTCAGGAGACTCTGTTTAAAGGGTCTGCATAGACTTAGAACATATGCAATTCACCCCCAGGGATGGGAGTAAGAGACAGGAAACTGTACTTGAACAACGATTGAAATAAAAATAAATAACATATAAAATAAAATAAAATGGAAGAATCTTTTTCTTTCTATGTTTAAATATACTTTATTGATTATACTATTAGTTTTCCCAACTTACCCCTTGTATTCCCCCTCCACCCTGACCTCCCCAACCCTCCAGTATCCCCCCCCTTAGTTCATGTCCATGGTTTGTACTTGCAAGTTCTTTGAATTCTCTGTTTTTATACCATTTTAACCTATCCCTATGTATTTTATACCTACCAATTATGTTTCTTCTTCCCTGTCCCTTGCTCCATTGTTCCTCCCTTCCCCCTCCCCACTTAAATCTCTCCATGTAATGTCTATTTCTCTAATTCTGTTCCTGTTCTAGTTTGCTTAGTTTTTGTTTTCATTACCTTTCTTTTTTTAGCTTCATTTTTTGATACTTGTGAGTTTGTTGTCATTTTACTGTTCATAGTTTTTGATCTTCAATTTCTTAGATGAGTCCTTTTAACATATCCTATAATAAGGGTTTGGTGATGATGAGGTCTTTTAACACAACCTTATCTGAGAAGCACTGTATCTGCCCTTCCATTCTAAATGATAGCTTTGCTAGATAGGGTATTCTTGGATGTACGGCCTTGCCTTTCATGACTTTGAATACTTCTTTCCAGCCCCTTCTTGCCTGCAAGTTCTCTTTTGAGAAATCAGCTGATAGTCTCATGGGAACTCCTTTGTAGGTAACTGTCTCCTTTTCTCTTGCTGCTTTTAAGATTCTCTCTTTATCTTTAATTCTGGGTAACTTAATGATGATGTGCCTTAGTGTGTTCTTCCTTGGGTCCAACTTCTTTGGGACTCTCTAGGCTTCCTGGACTTTCTGGAAGTCTATTTCCTTTGCCAGGTTAGGGAACTTTTCCTTCATTTTTTTCAATTAATTTTCAATTCTTGCTGTTGTTCTTCTCTTTCTGGCACCCCTATAATTTGAGTATTGGAATGTCTAAAGTTGTCCCAGAGGTTCCTAAGTTTCTCTTCATTTTTTTAATTCTTCTTTCTTAATCCTGTTCCAGTTGGGTTATTATTTCTTCCTTTTGTTCCAAATCATTGATTTGAGCCCTGGTTTCCTTCCTGTCACTTTTGATTCTCTGTATATTTTGTTTTATTTCACTTTGGGTATCTTTCATTTGTTCTTTCATTTTGTGTCCAAGCTCAATCAGTTCTGTGAACATTGTGATTACCAGGGCTTTGAATTCTCCATCACATAGGTTGGCTATCTCCTCATCACTTAGCTCTTTCTCTGGAGTTGTGCTCTGTTCTTTCATTTGGGACATTTTTCTTTGTCTGAGTGTACCTCTGTTAAATTGTAAGGGTGCAGAGCCTTAGGTATTCACCAGGGCAAGACAACCCTTCTTGCTACACTGCGGCACTGCCTGTGGAAGGGGGGCCAGAGAGGGAATGATGCAGTTCACCTGATTGGCTCTAGCATACTTTCCAACGAACCCTGGTGTGAGACTGGGACTTTCTCCCACTGCGGCAACCCCGGCCATAGTACATAGTCAGTTCTGAGTCTCAGTTCCCCATTCATCAGTCCCTGCCCACTGTCTACTGACTCGCCCCAGATTCTTTCAGCAAGCCCCACCTGCGAAGTCTGCTGCTTTGCTGCAGGTTCTCTCTGTCCACCCATCTTATTGGTCTGGTTGGTCTGGTTGACTGTTCCTTTAATTCCTTTGTTGTTGGAGTTCCATGCAGTTTGATTCTCTGGCACTTCTGGTTGTTTATTGATTTTAGATTGGTTGTTATCTACCTTTTGGTTGTTCGAGGAAGAGAAGAGTTTCTACCTATGCCTCTATCATGGCCAGAACTCTAATATTTTTTTAAAGGGAGAATCTTAAAAGCAACAAGAGAAAAGCAGTGAGTAACCTACCAAGGAATTCCCATGAGAGTTTCAGCTGATTTTTCAAAATAAACTTTCCAGGCAGGAAGAGACTGGCAAGAAGTATTCCAAGTGATGAAAAACAAGGACCTACAACCTAGATTACTATATCCAACAAAGTAATAATTTAGAATGGGAGGGCAGATAAAGTGCTTCCCAGACAAGTTAATGCCAAAAGAGTTCATCGTCTCCAAGCCATTATTATAGGAAATGTTAAACAGACTTATTTAAGAAAAAGAAGAAGACCAAATCTATGAACATTAAAATGGCAACAAATTCACAGCTATCAGCAACTGAACCTAAAAAATAAAACAAGCTAAGGAAACAACAAGAACAGGTACAGAATCAAAAATACGGAAATCATTTTGAGGGTTATCAGCTTAGAGGGGGAAGAGTGAGAATGGGGGAAAAGGTACAGGGAATAAGAAGCAAATAGACAGAGGGATGTTAAGAATAGTGTAAAACATGGATAAGCCATGTAACTTATATACATGACCCATGGACATGAACTAAGGAGGGGGAATGCACGAGGGTAATGGGGTACCAGGCAGAGGGATGTAAGTCAAGAAATATTGGGATAACTGTAATAAAATAATCAATAAAATAGTTTAAAAAGAAGGTGATGGAATTAGCCAAAGAACATATATGCATAATTCATAGACACAGACAACAGTGTGGTGATGGCCAGAGGGAAGTGAGTGTGAGAGCTGGGTGGAGATGGACAAAGAAGGGGGAAATAGGGACATCTGTAATGATGTCAGAAATAAAAAATAAAGTAAAAACATTTGTAACAGAGAAAACACACTTTAAAATTGGCCAAATAAGCCCTGGCTGGCGTAGCTCAGTGGATTGAGCGTGGGCTGCAAACCAAAGTGTCGCAGGTTCGATTCCCAGTCAAGCCACATGCCTGGGTTGCAGGCCACAGCCCCCAGCAATCACACATTGAGGTCTCTCTCTCTCTCTCTCTCTCTCTCTCTCTCTCTCTCTCTCTCTCCCCCCTCACTTCCCTCTCTAAAAAATAAATAAATAAAATCTTTTTTAAAAAATTGGCCAAATATTTTAACAGACACCTTATTAAATAAGTTATAAAGATGGAAAGTCAGCATATGAACAGATAGTCTATATTATATATATTTAAGGAAAGGCAAATGAAAACAAGATACCACTATAAACCTATTAGAATGGCTAAAATCTATAATACTGATGACTCCAAATTCTGTAGAGGAATGAGAAGTAACAGGAAGTCTCATTCATTGTTGGTGGGAATGTAAACTGGCACAGCCACCCTGGAAGACAATTTGGAGGTTTCTTAGAAAACTAAACGTATTCTTAACATCAATCACACTACTTAGTCTTTCCAAAAGGAATTCAAAACTTATGTATACACAAACCGTGTGCACTATGGTCCTAGCTGGTGTGGCTCAGTGGTTTGAGTGCTTGCCCATGAACCAAAGAGTCTATGGTTCAAATCTCGGTCAAGGTACATGCCTGTATTGAAGACCAGATACTCAGTAGGGGATGCATGAGAGGCAAACACACTTTAATGTTACTGTCCTTTTATTTCTCCCTCCATCCCGCTAGAAAATAAATAAATGAAATATTTTTTAAAAAATGTGTACACTATGCTAATAACAACTTTGTTCATAACTGTCAAAAGTTGGAAGCAACCAAAATGTCCTTCAATAAGTGAATTTATAAATGAGCTGTGGTACACCCAGGCAAAGAGTCATCATTGTAGGTCTTGTATGCCTATCTCCTTCACTGAAAGGAAATAAGCTAGCAGATCATGAATAAACATGGATGACCTTTAAATGCATATTACTAAGTGAATGAAGCCAATCTGAAAAGGTCACATATTGTATGCTCTAAATATATGACTTCCTGGAAAAAGCAAAATTATGGCAAAGATAAAAAGATCAGCTGTTGCCAGGAGTCAGGCATGAACAAAAATTAATAGGTGGAACACAAAGAAAATATTCTGTATTTTACCATAATTATGAATACATATCATTACACATGTGACAAAGGCCATAGAATATACAGTACCAAGAGTAAACACTAATATAAACTATGAACTTTGTGTGACTATGATTTATCATTGTAGGTCTGGCAATTGTAACAAATGTACCACTCTACCACTCTGGTAATGGATATTGATAATGAGGAGGGTGTGCATGTGCGGTGGCAGGAGTTATATGGGAAGTCTATGCACCTTCCCCTCAATTTTTCTATGAACCTAAGATTGCTCTAAAAATAGTCTTAATTATAAAATCAACCTTTTAAAATAGAACATTAATCATTTAAAATTAAGATATTATTGGGATTTCAAAGTTATATTGGTTGAATGATAAGTACTACAGATAGTTACCTAATGATTTTAACAAAGATATTAAAAAATAAACACATACACTGTATTTCAAAATTAATAAGCACATATCTTTTAGATGGTTAATTTTTGTTTGTTGAGAAGTGAATCAGTTTAAACTATAAATTGACAGCGTATTACTTCAGCTTCATTCAAGGAGAAAATGCCCCTTTAATTACTTTCAAGAAAATGTGATATTCTCTGTACTCCTGCTCATTTAATGGAGCTGAAAAATATAGTTCACACTAAATTTTGCATAATGAACGTGGCAACATTGTAAAAGCTTAAGGCCTATGATCTCAAGTCCCACTTAACCCATAATTACTTTAAAAATATCTATTATATTAATATGAATGACAAACTATGTTGGGGTTAGTGTTCTTTTGGGGGGGAGTAGTGTTCTTAATAAAAGGATATTTTTCATTTTGGTAATGACAATTTAATGAATATGACTAAAAAAAGAGGCAAGAGAATTTCATATAGATACCAGCTCTTACAAATAATTTTGTAAATATTGTCCTGACCAGCAGTGAGTACCTTTTAATAGCAGAGTTAATAGTACTCAATCAAGGTTGATAGGTAATCAGAAATTCTTCTTTTACTGAGTTATTCAAAGTTTATTATGTCAGACATTCTTTGGTTTCTTATTTTAGAGATGTGGTCAGACTGAGTCCCAATTATTCACATGCTAAAAATCCAGGAATCAGATATGAGAATGGCAGTAGCTAGCATTTAAGAACAGAAATTAAGGAAAATTATGTTCCATGGTAAAGTAGCAAGAATTATTTTGGAAGGGTTCATTTTGTTTCTCAAAGACATTAGTCATCACTAATGGAAATAATTTAAAACATAGTTTGGTGTTGATATTAAGGATGAATGAAAGTAGAGCACATTTGGATTATCCATAGCTGCATACTAAGTCAAAATACCTGAACAACTAGAATGATAATAAAACAAATTACTTTTAAGGCTACAAATTAGAACCACTAGACTGTAAATCAAGACAGTTAATTAAATGAGAATATAGGGGTTAGGGCCAGGCATTAGTTGTTGTTTTTTTTTCTAAGTTATTCAATACATATTTTAATGATGAGTCCAGGTTGAGGAATTTCATTATACATTAGTGCTCATCAAAATTTAATGTGCGTATGAATTACCTGGGAATCTGGTTAAAATGTAAATTTTGTTCAGTAGGTCTGAGATGAGGCCAAAGGTTCTACAATGTCTAACAAGCTCTCAGGTGATGTTGATAGTATTGGCTGTGGATCACAATGGGTAGGCATGTAAAATAAAAAGTGAAGAAAGACCACAATGGCATTGTAATATAATTTGATGTCAGATATTGTGATCTCTCCTACTTTGTTCTTTCTCAGAATTGCTGAGGCAGTTCAGGGTCATTTATGGTTCCATATAAATTTTTGAAGTGTTTGTTCTATGTCTGTGAAATATGCCATTGGTACTTTAATAGGTATTGCATTGAATCTGTAAATTGCTTTGGGTAGTATGGACATTTTGATGATGTTACTTCTGATCCATGAACACAGTATATGTTTTCATTTCTTTGTGTCTTCCTTGATCTCTTTCTTCAGTGTTGTCTAGTTTTTTGACTACATGTCTTTTGCCTCCTTGTTTAGGTTTATTTATAAGTATTTTATTTTGTTGTTGTTGCTATATCAAATGGAATTTTTTCTTGATTTCTGCTTCTGATGTTTCATTGTTGGTATACAAAAATGCCTTTGATTTCTGGATATTGGCTTTGTATCCCATTATTTTGCCAAATTCACTTATTACGTTGAGCAGTTTTTTGGCATAGTCTCTAGGATTTCCTATGTACACTATCATGTTATCTGCAAACAATGACAGTTTTGTTTCCTCCTTTCCAATTTGAATGTCTTTTATTTGTTTTTCTTGTCTGATTACTGTGGCTAAAACTTCCAATATTATGGTGAATAGAAGTGGTGAAAATGTACAACCTTATCTTGATCCTGATCTTAGTGGAAAAGATTTTAGTTTTTGCCCATTGAGTAAGATGTTGGCTGTAAATCTCTCCTATATGGCCTTCATTGTGTTGAGGAATGCTCCCTCTGTTCCCACATTACTGAGTGTTTTATCATAAATGGGTGCTGTACATTATCAAATGCTTTTTCTGCATCTATTGATATGATCATGTGTTTTTTGTCTTTGCTTTTGTTTATGTGGTGTATTACATTTATTGATTTGTTAATATTGTACCATCCTTGCATCCCTGGGATGAATCCTACTTGGTCATGGTGTACGATGTTGTTAATGTATTGTTAGGTGTGGTTTGCCAGTATTTTGTTGAGGATTTTAGTGTCAATGTTCATCAGTGATATTGGCCTGAAGTTTTCTTTCTTTGTTGTGTCTTTATCTGGTTTTGGGATTAGGATGACGCTAGCTTCATAAAAAGAGTTTGGGAGACTTCCATCATTTTGGATTTTTTGGGGAGAGTCTGCGAAGGATAAGGGTTACCTCTTCCTTAGATGCTTTGTAGAATTCTCCCGTGCAACCATCTGGTCCAGGGCTTTTATGTGTCGGGATTTTTTTGATTACTGCTTCAATTTCATCTGCTGTTATTGGACTGTTCAGGCTTTATATTTCTTCCTCATTGAGTTTTAGAAGATTATATTTTTCTAGGAATTTGTCCATTTCACCTAGGCTTTCAAATTTCTTGGCATACAGTTCTTTGTAGTAATTTCTTACAATCCTTTGTGTTTCTGTGGTATCCGTTGTAATCTCTTTCATTTCTGATTGTGTTTATTTGGGTCCCGTCTCTTTTTTTCTTGATGAGCCTGCTTAAAGGCTTGTCGATTTTGTTTATCTTTTCAAAGAACCAGCTCCTGGATTCATTGATCCTTAGAATTGTGCTTTTAGTCTCTATGTCATTTAATTCTGCTCTGATCTTGGTTATTTCCTTCCTTCTACTTGGTCTTGGCTGTGTTTGTTGTTGTTCCTCGAGTTCTTAGATTGTTTGTTTGAAATGTTTCTATCTTTTTTAGGTATGCCTGTATCGCTATGAACTTCCCTCTCAGGACTGCCTTCCCTGTGTCTCATAAGTTTTGGGTTATTGTGAGTTCATTTTCATTTGTTTCCAGAAATTTTTTCATTTCTTCCTTAATTTCATTCTTGACCCATTCATTGTTTAATAGCATGCTATTCAATCTCCATGATTTTTAGTGTTTTGTGTTTTTTCCTTGGTTTTGGTTTCTAATTTCATTCTGTTGTGGTCAGAGAAAATGCTTGGTATGACTTTAATTATCTTGAATTTGTTGAGGCTTGTTTTGTGTCCTATCATGTGGTCTATCTTTGAAAATGTTCCAGTGTCCCAGGTTCGATTCCCAGCCAGGGTACATTCCTGGGTTGCAGGCCAGAACCCCCAGCAACCGCACATTGATGTCTCTCTCTCTCTCTCTCTCTCTCTTTCTCTCCCCCTCCCTTCCCTCTCTAAAAATAAATAAATAAAAATCTTAAAAAAAAGTTAAAGTTTAAAAAAAATTAAAAAAAAAAGAAAATGTTCCATGTGCATTTGAAAAGAGTATGTGTTTAGCTTCTTTGGGATGAAAGGCTTTATATATATATATATATATATATATATATATATTTTAGTTAAGCCCATGTAATCTAGGGCATTGTTGAATGCCACAATATCTTTTTGATATTTTGTTTGGAAGATCTGTCCATTTTTTACAGTGGGGTGTTAAACTTCCCTACTATAATTGTGTTGCTGTGAATATCATTCTTGAAGTCCTCTAAGATGTTTTCTATGTATTTGGTTGCTCCTATGCTGGGTACATATGTATTTACAATGTTTATGTCTTCTTGGTGGATTCCTCCCTTGAGTATTATGAAGTGAACTTCTGTGTCTTATGCCCCCTTTTTTTGAAGTCTATTCTGTCTGATATGAGTATTGCTACCCCAGATTTTTTTTTCCCTGTCCATTTGCTTGGAAAATTTGTTTCTAGCCCTTCACTTTTATTCTGTGTAAGTCTTTTGTTCTGAGGTGGGTCTCTTGTAGGCAACATATGTGTGAATCATATTTTCTTATCCTTTCAGCTAATCTATGTCTTTTGATTGGAGCATGTAATCCATTTACATTTAAGTTTATTATTGATAGGTCCTTATTTTTGTCATTTTTGTACCTGTGTTTCTCTCTCTCTCTCTCTCCCTGTCTCTCTTCCTTTTCTTAAAGCTGTCCCTTTATCATCTCTTGCAGAACTGGTTTTATGAAGGTGTATTCTTTTATACTTCTTTTGTCTGGGCAACTCCTTATTTGGCCTTCTCTCTTTATTGGGAGTCTTGCTGGGTAAAGTAACCTTAGTTGCAAGCCTCTGGTTCTCATTACTTGGAATATTTCTTGCTGTTCCCTTCTGGCTTGCAGAATTTCCATTGAGAAGTCACCTGCTAACATTATCGGGGCTCCATTGTATGTTACTTCCTGTTTCTCCCTTACTGCCTTTAAGAATCTCTCTTTGTCTTGGAATTTTGTCATTTTAATTATGATATGTCTTGAAATGGGCCTCTTTTGGTTCTTCTTGGTTGGGATTCTGTGTTTCCTCGACTTTTGTGACTTTTACTCTCATCAAATTAGGGAAATTTTTCATCATTACTTTTTCAAACAGGTTTTCTCTCCCTTGCTCTTCTTCTTCTCCTTCTGGTATCCCTATTATATGGATAGTATTATGTTTCACATTGTCCTGCATTTCCCTTAATCCCTCTTCATTCTTTCTGAGCCTCTTTTCCTTTTCTTGTCTTTTCTGAGTGTTTTTTTCTACTTTGTCCTCCAGCTCAGTGATCCAATCTTCTGCTTCATTCATTCTGCTTTTGATTACTTCTACTGTGTTCTTTAGTTTGTAAATTGTATTCTTCATTTTCTCTTGGCTGCTGTTGATAGTTTCTGTTTCCTTTTTCATGTTGATATAGTTTGCAGTGAGTTCACTGTAGTTTTTCTGTAGGTTTTAGTAATTCTCTTTGAGCTCATTGAGCTTCCTGATAACCATTACTTTGAACTCAATATCTGATTGTTGAGTTGCATCTATTTCCTTTAGCATTCTTCCTGAGGCTTCCTCCTTTCCTTTCATTTGGGAATTCTTTGTCTTCCAATTGTTTGTGAAACTCTTCTTGTTAGCCTCAGCTTTTTAACTTATCTGTTTTGGGTCCCTGGGTTTATGGTGTGAACTTCTGTGGTAGAATACCTGTGAAATTCAGTGATACAGTCTCCTTGATCTTCCAAGCTCGCTGGTCTTAGGTTGTCATTTAAATTGGCTCTGTGTTTATCTTTAGGTTTTGATTGTTTGTTGGGTCTTTCTTTGGTGGGTCCTTCCCTCCAGCTGGTTAAGTGAGGGTCTCTGTCCACCACCTCTTGTATTTTGTTGTGCTGATGTGGGCATGTTGTGTTGCAGCTGGTTCTTCTGTATGTACAAACATTTGAGGACTCTCTCTTCCTCTTGTTCAGTTGTTTGTTCTGGGTAATTTCTCCACTATTTAGTTGTATTTCCAGATAGGTCCTTTATTGAGGTTATCATGGCTTCCACTCCTTCCTTAACCTTCTTCTGTTGGTACATGTTGGTGGTTCCTTTGTTGTTGGTTTTCCTCTTCCAGCGGGTATATTGGTGTTCACAGTTTCCAACTGTTTGCCTCAAGTCTTCAGGTAGAACATTCCTCTCCCTGCCCTCTGAAATATAAAGTTTTATGTATTTCATTTCACAGAAACTCCACCAGCTCCATGCAGCCGTCCACTCCAGTGACATCCATCTCAAGGCCCCTTTCTGTCAGTTTTGTAAGTTCTTTATAAATTTTTGATATTAGCCCTTTATCAGCTATATCTTTGGTGAATATCTTCTCCTCTTCAGTGTTTTTGTTCTGTTAATGGTTTCTTTTGCTGTGAAAAAATCTTTTTTTTATGTAGTCACATTTTCTATTTTTTCTTTTGTTTCCCTTGCACAAGGAATCATATCCAAAAAAATATTGTTGAAAGTGATGTCAAAGATTTTATTGCTTATATGTTCTTCTAGATAATTTAGAGTTTCAGCTTTCACAGTTGTCTTTAATCCATTTTGTTTATTTTTGTATATAGTGTTAGAAAATGATTCACTTTCATTCTTTTGTATATAACTGTCCAATTTCCCCAACATCTCTTATTGAAGAGACTATATTTATGCCATTGCATATTCTTGCCTCTTCACCATGTATCAATTGACCATAAAGTTTGGGGTTTATTTGTGGGGTCTCTGTTCTACTCTATTGGTCTGTATGTCTATTTGCCTGTCAGTTCCATGCTGTTTTGATTACAGTAGCCTTGTAGCAAAGTTTCATATCAGATAGCATGTTACCACCAACTTTCTTCTTTCTCAAGTTTGCTTTTGCTATTTTAGGATTCTTTTGTTGTTCCATGTAAATTTTAGGATTATTTGTTCTAGTTTGGTGAAGACTGTTTTTTTTTTAATAGAGATTGCTTCAAATCTGTAGATTACTACTGCATGGATATTTTAATGATGTTAATAATTCTTATCCATGAGCGTGGTATGTTCTTCCATTTATTTGATTGTTTTGAATTTGTCCTTCAGTGTCTTATAATTTTCTGAGAACTGGTACTTTACCTATTTGGTTAGAGTTATGCACAGATATTTCATGTAAATAGAATGGATTTGTGTTCTTAATATCTATTTCTCATAGTTCATTATTGGTATATAAAAATGCAATGCATTTCTGAATATTAACTTTGTATCCTGCTACTTTAATGAATTTATTTATTTAACAATTTTTGGTGGAATATTTAGGGTTTTCTCTATATAGTGTAATATCATTTGCAAATAATGATAGCTTTACTCTTTCTTTTATTATTATTTTCTTATTGTTGTTGTTACAGTTGTCCCACCTCTTTTCATATTGTTGACTCCCTCATTACCTACTCCCACCAACAATCTTCATCTATTTTCTGTGTCCATGAGTCCTCTATTTGTGTTCCTTGCTTGTCCCTTCCTTTTCTATTCTCCATTATCACCCTCCTCTTCCCCTCAGGTCACTGTTCTTTATTTTCAAGTTTATGGTCCTTCTTCTATCTAATTTGGATGCCTTTTATATATTTTCCTTATCTGCTTGGTATGGTTAAAATTTCTTGTTCTTTTATTTTGAATGTAATTTTATTTTATTTTATTCATTTTTTATTGTTTAATCTATTACAATTGTTCCCACTTTTCTCCCTTTTCCCTCCCTCATCCAACCCCATCATCACCCCACCCTAAGCCAATCCCCATGTCCATGTGTTGTGCAGAAATATTCTTTGGGGTCTGGAAGATGGCAGAGAGGTAGGTAGGAACTGAACCTACTTGCTCATGCACCCAACTGGGACACCTAGCTGATCTTCTGAAGAAAAGAGTGAACAGCCAACAGAATCCCAGCTGCTATGATGTTTGGAAGCCAAAGGTTGCAGAGGACATTTAAAAATGGATGGTAGAGAGATTTTATAAGCTTATGGGAAGGTCCCCAGGCTCTGCACCAAACACCACAGCTGCTGTGGGGGCTTTAGAGGAGAGCTAGGTCAGGGACCGTTATCGGTGGCTTTCTCCCCTTGTCACAGGTGGGCACAGGTAACCAGGTTCTTAGTGATCGGGACAAAGAACTGAACCAAACACCCAGAGTTCATAGAAGAGAACATGGGAGCAGGCCAACTCCAAGCAGAGATTGACCTCATGGGCTGGAGGGACTTTATGCTTATAGAGCGGATCCTTCCTGGCTAGTTGTGGTGGGCTTTTACTGAGTATATACAAGTAGTTGCATTAAAGCTACTGTGCATGTGGTTTCCCATGATCCTCCCCGACTGGCCACCAGGGAAGAGAGTCCCACAATGCTAGGGAATTAATCCCCATTTCTCCCGGGGTCCCCCTGTACTAGGTTCACCTTTCTCTAAGCCAGAGAATTATAGCTCTCCATGCTAGAGATTGGTGAAAAAGAAAAGAGTTATTTATTCAAGTTATACAAACTAAAAGTAATGACTTAATGTCTTTGTTAAAATCCCAAAGTCCCTTGAAACACCCACAAACACACAGTCCTTCCTTCCCCCCTTTGCCCAGTCTGGGGTACCGTATCTCAGGAGAAGAAATAGAAGTCCGTGGCTTAGGCAGCTCCTGGTTTTTCCTAGTAATTTGTGCTCAGCTGGCAGGCCTTCCTTAGTTCCCAGTACCACTGGTTGTGTTGCCAGGATCGCCAGCTAAAGCCACGTGGTGATTCTTCCCATGGCTGCGGGGGGGGGGGGGGTGATCCCCCTTTCTGGGAGAGCGACGGCAGCGGCGGCAGCAGCAGCACCGAGAGGGCTAGCGCGGAGCTCATTGTGTCTTGGCCAGAGCAGGTGGCTGCAAGGTTAGCTGAGCCTGAGAGCGGTGAGAGCGCGGGCGCAGCTTGCAGAGGCCTGGCGGTGGCTGCGGCGGCCGGGCAGTGACCCGGTGCTCCCGAGTCACTTACTGGTGGCCCCTTCTCTCGGCCTCGGCTGCAGAGCTGGCTGGGGCTCGGAGCTGGGTAGTAGAGGAGCTGCAGGCAGCTGCATCCTGGACGGTGTCTGCACGGCTGCGGGAGTCCCTACTCTGCTGAAGCCGCATGGTACTCTCTTCAATGGCAGCCAAGTCTGGGTTTTTAAATCCCGCGCCAGTCTTCTTCTGCAGCCCCATTTCCGACTCCTCCCACACTCGGCCTCACATGCCAGAACTCTCAAAGCCTTCCAACTTTACTGGACTGCCATTGTGGGTCTGGGCAGGTGTGGCCCCATGTTATGGAACCAATCATTTCCAAGTTCTCACGCAGGTACAGGCGCAGTAACCAGGGGGAGTTGCCTCCCAGACTAGGGAAAGTTACTTACATTTCCCTGGCTTACAGCTTGGCCAGAGCTATTTAACATATCCATGCAACCAGCCAAAGGACATAGATATGTTAAAAGACCACACCAGAGGGTAGCTGCAAGGCTGTTGCTATGGGAAACAGCTCTAAATGGCCCTGCTCCATTTGTCCCTTCCCCTGGGGTGGGGGGTGAGGACATTCTATGTATTTTTCTAATATTTCCTGGACACCTTGAGTTCTGAACCCCATTCCAAATCTCTATTTGGGGACCCTTTGGCTGCACCCTCCTACACCCTTCCAGAGTGGGGAGGTCACAGACCCAAGCCAGGAGAGACCAGGACACTTGAAGTTCACTGGGGGAAGAAGGACACAGTAGGAGACACATGGCCAGTGGCATACCCAGGCTGAGACTGTGGTCCCTGGCTAGGACAGTACCACAGAAATAGGGGAGCTGACTGATGCCTGGAAGTAGGAGAAAAATGATCACCAACTAGCTGTGACCCAGATAGTCTCTGGGCTCATCAGAGTTAGTCTGAGTGTAAAGCTGGATCCTTATTAAGAATGGCATGTCACAACCAATGGTAATTCACTCAAAAAAGGCTCTCAGACACTGTGCATGGATCTCTCCCATGCAGCAGCCAGGCCAGCAAAGCAGAGGCATGATTTGCTCCTATTAGGGCACCTCACAGATTGGTAAAAGGGTAGCACAAGGGTCTCAGAGAGGTAGCAGCACCCAGAGAAACTTAATCCAATAGTGAAACAAAGGGCCAAAAGGGACTTTGCATGCAACCCAAGCCAACAAAGAAGGAGGAAGAGGGGTGTTATTTCCTCCCACTCAGTGCACCTCACAGACTAATGAAAGGCTTGCACAATGAGGTGGTTTATAGGAGCTGACCTGACACAATGCACAGAGTGGGCAGTGTGGGCTGGACAGTGATCAGAGGGCATGGGCTGGAAATTAGTCTCCTGTGATTATTGTAGCCCATACTAAGGCCCCATTCTCACAAAAGAGAGGAAAGGAAAAAAATCAGAGCCCAGCTCCCCTCTGCCTGCAGCATCAAGGAAAACCAGCAAAACCCACCTGACAGGTTTAGAGTCCTCAGGAAGCTCTCTCTTTTTTCAAGTGTATGACAATAAGACCTGGAGGTGTGAGAAGACCAAAGACAGATGTACAAAGAAGTCAGAAGGCTAACACCAACAGCTGAGACAAGTTTCACTTTACTGTACTTCAGAATTTGCATTTTATTTATTTTTATTTCTCTTCTTTCCATTTAGTTTTTTTCCTTTGGTTTGCTTGTTTGATTTCATTATATATTTTAGGTATCAAACCCTAGTCTGAGGTATCATTGGCAAATATATTTTCTCATATTGTTGGTTCCTTTTCAATTTTGTTGATTTTTTCTTTTCTGTGCAGAAGCTTTTTAGTTTGATATAGTCCCATTTGTTTAGTCTTTGTTTTATATACTGATTCAAATAAGAATAATTTAATGTGAAAAAAGAACCTATTGAGAAATTAAGCATATACAAGAGGAACTGGAGGGATCATGTAATATAATTTTGAAATTATGTAAAAATAAAATTGAAAAATATTTTAAAGTGCTGTCAGTCAATGACTGCCTGTAATCTACCTTTACCTCTCTATCAAAGGCAAGGGAAGTAAACAATATCAATTGCTTGTTAAGTTTACTTATTATAGAAAATAGAAGAAAAGTAATAAAAATAAATCCCACAGTCCATTGACCTGGAGAGATAACATGGAAATATATCACACGTTTCTCTCAACCTCTTGACACTTAAACTGTTTTAATAGTCATTTCATGCATATCATAAAAAGCTCCAAGTGTATAAAAATATATAATAGAAATTAATTATCCTCTTTCTATTCTGAAAACATCTCATTTATTTTATTTTTATGCTATTACAGTTTTCCCCAGTTTTTCCCACTTTGCCTAACTCCACCCAACTCTCTCCTTCCCTCAGTCAATGGGTTATGCATAAATGATCTATGGCTAATCCCTTCACCTTCTTTCATCCTGTCCCCCTTCCCTGCTCCCCACCAGCAGCTGCCTATTTGTGCCATGTATCTATACTTCAGTTTTCATTTGTTTTGTTAGTTTTTTTTTGTCATTGTTCATAAGATTCCACATATAATTGATATCATATGGTATTTGTCTTTCAATGACTGGCTTATTTCATTTAGTTAATATCCTCCAGGTCCATCTATGTCAACAAAAAGGTAAGAGGGTCTTCTTCTTTATTGATGCATAGTATTACATTGTCAATGTAGCACTGCTTCTTAATTACTCCTCTGCTGATAGCCACTTACACCATTTCCAGATCTTTGCTATTTCAAATAATGCTGCTATGAACAAAAGCAGTTCTGTTTTTAATTTTTTTGAGTAAACTCCATACTGTTTTTCACAGTGGCTGCACCAGTATGAATTCCCACCAATATCACAGAGTTTCTCTTTCCTCCACATCCTTGCCACAACTTGATGTTTCTTGTTTTATTAAGGGCCCCATTCTGATAGGTTTAATTGCACCTCTCTGATGATTAGTGATGTTGAGCATTTTGGCTTATGTCTATGGACCGTCTGTATGCTCTTTTTGAAGTGTCTATTTAGGTCCTCTGCCCATTTTTAAAATAGGATTGTTTGTCTTCTGGGTGTTTAGTTGCATAAGTTCTTTATATATTTTCAAAATCAAACCCTTATCATATATATCATTGGGAAATATATCCTCCCATACAGTAGGTCCTCTTTTCATTTTGATAATAGTTTCATTAGCAGTGCACAAACTTTTTAATTTAATATAGTCTCATTTGTTTATTTTCTCCTTTCCCTTGCACTAGGGAATATGTCATAAAAATTGCTACATAGGATATTTAAGATTTACTGCATATGGAGGGGATCTAAGATGGCGTCGGAGTAGGAAGGAGCAGATTTGGCTTCCCTCTGCTCAGGGGAGAGAGTCCTGACCGATCTTTGGAGTGGAAAGGCAAGCAACCAACATATTTCAGCATTTTTGAGAACGGAGGACCAAGGATTGTGGCAGAACCAAAAGAACAAAGAACAGATCACTGCATCAAGGTAGGCTCCTGGGACAGGCGTGTGGTCCCGGGGCTGCAGCCCCAGGCCCGGGGGCCGCGGCTGGGTTTGCCGTAGGGTTAGTGGGAGAGAGCCAGGTCGGCTGCTCCCTCCCCAGCCGAGCAAGGTCTGGGCGGCTCTGGGAGGAGTCCAGGTGCTGGCGGGCACACCGGGTGGCGAGCAGCTTTGGAGGCAGTGAACGCCAGAGTCGAGTCGAGCTGCGGACCCGGACTCCCAGGGTCACCGTTCTGGCTGGAGCTTTGGCGGTGAGAGAAACCGGGCCACTGGAGAGCGGGGGCTCGATCGGGAGGAATTTCCCAAGAGGAAGGAGTGAATGGACACAGACACTGTTTGGGGAATTCTCCTGAAGTGATCAGTGGCTCTGGCCTGTTTGCTCCCCAGCTGTGAAAGCGCAGGCTGCGGACAGGCCGCACCCGCCCGCGGGGGCACCGGCGTGCGGCAGACGGTCGTGCAGGCAGCAGACGGGCCGCGCCCGCTCACCGGCGCGGGGAGCGTGGGTCGCGCTGGTCGCGCCGGGCGGCGGACGGGCCGTGGAGTCAGTGCGAACCCCACGGGCCTAGGAAGAAAAGCCAAACAAGTCATCCTTCAGACTGCCTCAGCCAGCAAGAGCAGAAAAACCGGTTTGGCCACTTTGAAATCAAGAGACTTTTCAATTTGATTCTATTTTTTTAACAATTTTTAATTTTTTAAGTTTTATTGTTTTTATTCTCTTTTGATTTCTTTTTCCTATCTTTCCTGATTTCTTGTTTTATTTCTTCCTCCTTCCTGTCCTCCAATTTTATCTCTTCTTCCTGCCTTCGTCTGCCTTTTCTATTTTTTTTCTTTTTTAAATTTTTCCTAAATACCTACAAGTGGGACAAAATCCTGGATCGGTGAAAAGACCAAAGTTGAACCCAAAGAAGGGGCATCACAACAGCTGGGACAGTGAGATAAATGTCACTCTGCTATTACAGAGAACCTGCAAGTTATTCCATATTTGTATTATTATTATTTTTCCAGTGTTCCTACATCTTTTTTTTTAAACAATATTTTTATGTCCCTCTTATTTTTGTATAGCCTGCTTTGCTAGGCTGGTTTTATTGTATGACCTGACAGCTTTCCCCTGATATCTCTTTCTATACCGTATTACTAATCTACTGTCCATTAACTCACCTGTGTCCTATCAGCATACTACTCAATGTTCGGTACTCCATATCCTTATTACCTAGATTTCATAGACTCTGCCATATGAATGTTGCCATAATATTATTGTAAATAACTGCTGTTCCATGCAAGTGTAATTACTTCACAACACCCCCGCCCCCCAGATCGTAGCCCATTTCAAAGTTTCCTGAACTCTATTACTGTAGTGGTTAACTCTATTCTCTCACACACTACACCTATTTACTACCCTTTACTCTCACCTTATCCCAGAATCTGACCGCCCACAACCTCTCTGCTTTGTAGATCCAACGCACAACCCTTCCTCCCCCAACAAGAGTCTTATCTTCTTTCCATCCTTTCTAAAAATCAGCTAGCTGGGTGGAAGACCACGGTTAACACTATACATAGTGAAAGGATCTCCTATATCTTCCCTACTTGCTACTACTGTAAATAGCATAGAATTCTCTGTTGCTGTCTTAAACCATTTTGCCTTCCCCTCCATCTGATGACAAAAAAGAATAGGTGGAGGAGGTGAACACCAGGATACCCACTGGAAGAGGAAACCCAACAACTAGGGAACCACTAACAGATAACAGCAGAAGAAGGTGAAGGAGGGAGTAGTAACCACACAAACCTCAATCCAGGGCTTATCTGGAAATACAACTAAACAGTAGAGACAGTACCCAATACAAACAACTGAACAAGATTTCTTTAAACCTTGTACACACAGAAGAACCAGCCTCAACACAACCTGCCCTCACCAGCACAACAAAATATAGAAGGTGGTGGACAGAGTGAACCACATTTAACCAGCTGGCGGGAAGGAAACACCAAAGAAAGACTCAACAACGATCAGAACCCAAAGGCAAACACAAAGCCAACTTAATCAACAGCCCAAGACCAGCGAGCTTGGGGGGTCAAGGAAACAGTACCACTGAAACTCACTGCTACTCTACTAAAGAAGTTCACATCATAAACCGAGGGAGCCAGAACAGATCAATATAAGAAGCTGAGGTGAACAAGAAGAGTCTCACAAACAATGGGAAGACAAAGAAATACTCTCCAAATGAAAGGAAAGGAGGAAGCCTCAAAAAGAATACTAAATGAAACAGAGGCAATTCAACTATCAGATATTGAATTCAAAGCAGTGATTGTCAGGAAGCTCAATGAGCTCACAATGAGCTACGAGAAACTGCAGGGAAGCTACAATGAACTCAATGAAAACTACATCAGCATAAAAAAGGAAATAGAAACTCTCAACAAGGGCCAACAGGAAATGAAGAATACAATCTCTGAAATGAAGAACACAGTAGAAGGAATGAAAAGCAGGATCGATGAAGCAGAAGATCGGATCAGCGAGCTAGAGGACAAAATAGAAGAAAACACCCAGAAAGAGCAAGAAAGGGAAAAGAGGCTCAGAAAGAATGAAGAGGGATTAAGAGAAATGCAAGACAATATGAAACGTAATAATATCCGTATAATAGGGATACCAGAAGGAGAAGAAGAAGAACAAGGGATAGAAAACCTAGTTGAACAAGTGATGATGGAAAACTTCCCTAATTTGATGAGACAAAAAGTCACACAAATCCAGGAAACACAGAGAGTCCCAATCAAGAGGAACCCAAGGAGGCCCACCTCAAGACACATCATAATTAAAATGGCAAAATTTCAAGACAAAGAGAGAATCTTAAAGGCAGCAAGGGAGAAGAAGGAAGTAACATACAAGGCGGCCCTAATAAGGCTAACAGCTGACTTCTCAATGGAAACACTCCAAGCCAGAAGAGAATGGCAAGAAACAATCCAAGTAATGAGAACCAGAGGCCTGCAACCACGACTACTTTACCCAGCAAGGCTCTCAATTAAGATAGAAGGCCAAATAAGAAGCTTCTCAGACAAAAGAAGTCTAAAAGAATACACCTCCACTAAAACAGCTCTGCAAGAGATGCTGAAGGGACTGCTTTAAGGAGAGAAAGGAAAAGAGAGAGTGAGAGAGGATCACACGTACATAAAAGGCAATGAATAAGTACCTATCAATAATAACCTTAAACGTAAATGGACTAAACGCTCCAATCAAAAGACATAGAATAGCTGATTGGATAAGAAAACATGACCCACACATATGCGGTCTACAAGAGACCCACCTCAGGATAAAAGATCTGCACAGGTTGAAAGTGAAGGGCTGGAAACAAATTTTCCAAGCAAATGGACAGGAGAAAAAAGCCGGGGTAGCAATACTCATATCTGACAAAATAGACTTCCAAAGAAGATCCATAAAGAGAGACCCAGAAGGTCATTTCATAATACTCAAAGGAAGAATTCACCAAGAAGACATAAACATAGTAAATATATATGCACCCAACATAGGAGCACCTAAATACATAAAGAAAATCTTAGAGGACTTCAAGAAAGATATGGACAGCAACACAATTATTGTGGGGGATTTTAACACCCCTCTATCAAAAATGGACAGATCTTCCAAACAAAATATCAACAAAGATATTGTGGCATTGAACAATACCCTAGACGAGCTGGGCTTTACTGATATTTACAGAACCCTCCATCCCAAAGAAGCTAAATACACATTTTTTTCAAATGTACATGGAACATTTTCAAAGATTGACCACATGATAGGACACAAAACAAGCCTCAACAATTTCAAAAAAATTGAAATCATACCAAGCAATTTCTCGGATCACAAGGGACTGAAACTAGAAACCAACCACAAGGAAAAACCCCAAAATACTCAAATTCATGGAGATTAAACAGCATGCTATTAAACAATGAATGGGTCAAGAATGATATCAGGGAAGAAATCATACGGTTTTTGGAAACAAATGAAAACGAACTCACAACAACCCAAAACTTATGGGACACAGCCAAGGCAGTCCTGAGAGGGAAGATCATAGCGATACAGGCCCACCTAAAAAAGTTAGAAACATTTCAAACAAACAACCTAACCCTACGTCTACAAGAACTCGAGGAACAACAAGGACAGCCCAGAGCAAGCAGAAGGAAGGAAATAACCAAGATCAGAGCAGAATTAAATGACATAGAGACTAAAAGCACAATTCTAAAGATCAATGAATCCAAGAGTTGGTTCTTTGAAAAGATAAACAAAATCGACAAGCCTTTAAGCAGACTCATCAAGAAAAAAAGAGAGAAAATCCAAATAAACACAATCAGAAATGAAAGAGGAGAGATGACAACAGATACCACAGAAATACAAAGGCTTGTAACAAATTACTACAAAGAGCTATATGCCAAGAAATTTGAAAACCTAGATGAAATGGACAAATTTCTAGAAAAATATAACCTTCCAAAACTCAATAAAATGGAAGCAGAAAGCCTCAACAAACCAATGACAGCAAAAGAAATCGAAGCAGTATTCCAAAAACTCCCAACACACAAAAGCCCTGGACCAGATGATTTCACAGGAGAATTCTACAAAGCATTTAAGGAAGAACTAACACCTATCCTTCACAGACTATTTCAAAAAATCCAAAAAGATGGAAGACTACCAAACTCTTGTTATGAGGCCAACATCATCTTAATCCCAAAACCAGATAAAGACACAACAAAGAAAGAAAACTACAGGCCAATATCGCTGATGAACATTGACACTAAAATCCTTAACAAGATACTGGCAAACCGCATCCAACAGTACATTAAGAAGATCATACACCATGACCAAGTTGGATTCATTCCAGGTATGCAAGGATGGTACAATATACGCAAATCAGTAAATGCAATACATCACATAAACAAAAGCAAAGACAAAAACCACATGATCATATCGATAGATGCAGAAAAAGCATTTGATAAGGTACAGCACCCATTTATGATAAAAACACTCAGTAAAGTGGGAATAGAGGGAGCATTCCTCAACATAATAAAGGCCATATATGAGAAACCTACAGCCAACATTATACTCAATGGGCAAAAATTAAAATCTTTTCCACTAAGAACAGGAACAAGACAAGGATGTCCACTTTCACCACTTCTATTCAATATAGTACTGGAGGTTCTAGCCACAGCAATCAGACAAGAAAAAGAAATAAAAGGAATCCAAATCGGAAAGGAGGAAACAAAACTGTCACTGTTTGCAGATGACATGATAGTGTACATAGAAAATCCTATAGACTCCATCAAAAAACTGCTTGACCTAATAAATGAATTTGGTAAAACAGGGGGATACAAAGTCAATATCCAGAAATCAAAGGCATTTCTGTACACCAACAATGAAACAGCAGAAGCAGAAATCAAGGAAAAAATCCCATTTGAAATAGCAAAAAGGAAAATAAAATACCTAGGAATAAACCTAACCAAAGAGGTAAAAGACCTGTATTCAGGAAACTACATAACACTGAGGAGAGAAATCAAGGAAGACACAAACAAATGGAAACATATACCGTGTTCATGGATTGGAAGAATTAATATCATTAAAATGTCCATACTACCAAAAGCAATTTACACATTCAATGCATTACCTATTAAAGTACCAATGGCATATTTCACAGACAGAACAAACACTTCAACAATTTATATGGAACCATAAACGACCCTGAATAGCTGCTGCAATTTTGAGAAAGAAGAGTAAAGTAGGAGGAATCACAATACCTGACATTAAACTATACTACAAGGCCACTGTAATCAAAACAGCCTGGTACTGGCATAAAAACAGGCACATGGACCAATGGAACAGAACAGAGAGCCCAGAAATAAACCCAAGCCTCTACGGTCAATTAATATTTGACAAAGGAAGCAGCAACATAAAATGGAATAAAAATAGCCTCTTCAACAAATGGTGTTGGGAGAACTGGACAGCTACGTGCAAAAAAATGAAACTCGAGCACCAACTTATACCTTATACAAAAATAGATTCAAGGTGGATAAAAGACTTAAATATAAAGCGTGACACCATTAAAGTCCTAGAAGAGAACGTAGGTAGGAAAATCTCAGTTATTTCACGCAGAAACTTTTTTACTGACTTGTCTCCTAGAGCAAGGGACATAAAGGAAAGAATAAACAAATGGGACCTCATCAAAATTAAAAGCTTTTGCACAGCTAAGGAAAACAGTATCAAAATAAAAAGAGAACCAACTGTATGGGAAAACATATTTGCTAATGATACCTCAGACAAGGGTTTAATCTCCAAAATATATAAAGAACTTACGCGACTCCACTCTAAGAAGACAAGTAACCCAATTAAAAAATGGGCAAAGGACTTGAACAGACAATTCTCCAAGGAGGACATTCAGAAAATCCAAAGACACATGAAGCGGTGTTCAATATCGCTAGCCATCAGAGAGATGCAGATTAAAACCACAATGAGATACCACTTCACACCAGTCAGAATGGCCATCATAAACAAAGCAACAAACAACAAGTGTTGGAGAGGATGTGGAGAAAGGGGGTCCCTAGTGCACTGTTGGTGGGACTGCAGACTGGTACAACCATTATGGAAAGCAGTTTGGAACTTCCTCAGAAAACTAAAAATGGATCTGCCTTTTGACCCAGCAATTCCATTGCTGGGACTCTATCCTAAGAACACTAAAACACCAATACAAAAGAACCTTTGCACCCCGATGTTCGTAGCAGCACAATTTACAATAGCTAGGTGCTGGAAGCAACCTAGATGCCCATCAGTAAATGAATGGATCAAAAAACTATGGTACATTTACACAATGGAATTCTATACAGCAGAAAGAAAGAAGGAGCTCATACCCTTTGCAACAGCATGGATGGAGCTGGAAAGCATTATGCTAAGTGAAACAAGCCAGGCAGTGAAAGACAAATACCACATGATATCACCTTTAACAGGAATCTAAACAACAAAACAAAACAAAACTAAAAACTAGCAAAATATAACCAAAGACACTGAAATAGGGGATAGTCTGACAGTGGCCAGAGGGGAGAGAAGAGGGAATTTCAGGGGGGAATGGGTAGGGATTACAGGAACAAATTTGGAGGACACATGGACAAAAACTAGGGGTGGGGGGTAATGGGGGGAAGGGGGGAGGGTTGGGTGGAGGGGCTGGAACGGGAGTAGGGGGGAGAAAACTGTACTTGAACAATGATTGAAATTAAAAAAAAGATTTACTGCATATGTTTTCTTCTGGATTTTTATGGTTTTCTCACTTACAGTTAAGTCTTTTATCCATTTTGGGCTTACTCTTGTGTATGATGTTAGTAGGTAATCTAGTTTGATTTATTTATTTTTTTGCATGTACCAGTCCAGTGTTCTCAACATCATTTTTTTGAAGAGGCAGTCTTTGCTCCATTGTATATTCTTGTGTTCTTTGTCAAATATGTGCTGACCATAAAGTTATGGGTTTCTTTCTGGGATCTCTGTTCTGTTCCACTTATCTATATGCATATTCTTATACCTATCAGGTTGTTTTGAATATAGTGGCCTTATAGTACAGTTTGATGTCAGGTATTGTGATGCCTCCGAGTGTGCTCTTCTTTCTCAAGATTTCTGAGGATATTGAAGGTCTTTTTTTGCTTCCAAATAAGTTTTTGGAATATTTGTTCTGTAATGTGTGAAATATCCTATTGGTATTTTAATAGGAATTATGTTAAATCTATAGATTGTTTTGGGTAATTTGGCCATTGTAGTGATGTCCATTCTGCCAATCCATAAACATGGTATATGCATCCAAATATTTACATCTTCTTTAATTTATTTTTTCAGTATTTTATAATTTTCTAAGTATTGGTCTTTTACTTCCTTGGTTAAATTTATTCTTAGGCATCTTATTTTCTGTTGCAATAGTAAATGGGATTGTTTCCATAGTATTTCTTTCTGATATTTCATTATTAGTGTATACATATGCCATCAGTTTCTGAGTATTAATTTTGTATTATGGTACATCATTGAATTCATTTATTAGGTCTAGTAGTTTTTTGGTAGAATCTTTAGGGTTTTCTATTTACAATATCACATTGTCTGTGAATAATAACAATTTACTTTCTTTTTTTTTCAATTTGGATGCCTTTTATTTCTTCTTTTTATCTGATTGCTGTGGCTAGGATTTCTATTAGCTTGTTGAATAAGAGTGGTGAAAGCAGATATCCTTGTCCTTTTTCCTAATCTTAAGGGAAACATTTTTTGCCCATTAAGAGTGATGTTGGCTGTAGGGTTTTAATATATGACTTTATTATATTGAAGTATGATCCCTCTATTCCCACTTTGCTGAGGGCTTTCATCATCAATAAATGCTGGATTTTATCAAATGCTTTTTGTGCATTATTGATATGATCATGTGATTTTTTAATCTTTCATTTTGTTAATGTGATGCATCACAATTATTGATTTGCAAATACTACACCAACTTTTCATCCTTGGATAAATCTCACTTGATTGTGATTTGTAATTATTTTACTGTATTGTTGCATTTGTTTAGCCAATATTTTGTTAGGGATTTTAGCATTTGCATTCATTAGAGATACTGGCCTATAATTTTCTGTCTTTGTGGTGTCTTTGGTTTTGGAATTAGGATTATACTCGCCTTGTAAAAAGATCTTGGAAGTCTTCCCTCTTATTGGATCTTTCTGAACATTTTTTAATTTTTTAAAATTTATTTTTAGAAAGAGTAGAAGGGAAGGAGAAAAAAGGAAGAGAAACATCATGTGTGATTGCCTCTCACATGGCCCCCACTAGAGACCTGACCTGCAACCCAGGCATGTGCCCTGACTGGGAATCAAACTGGTGACCCTTTGGTTCACAGCCTGCACTCGATCCACTGAGCTACACTAGCCAGAGCTAGAACATTTTGAGGCTATGTACTAGTTCCTCTTCTAATGATTGATAATATTCTCATGTGAGGCCATATGGTGTAGGAATTTTGTTTGCTGGGAGTTTTTTAATTGTGGCTTTAATTACATTAGTTTTTATCAGTCTTTGGGGTCAAATTAATAAAATCTTTAAGTTTTAGTCCACAAGTTTCATGCCTACAAGTATATTTTCTTCTTTGTAACTTAGTATTTCAGTCTTTTATTTATATCTTTGGGTCTATATTGAGCTAATTTTTTGACAAACAACAAAAGTCTAGGCTCCTTTTTTTGCATGTGGTTTCTCAAGAACCCCAGCACCATTTATTGAGAAAAGTAAAGTACCCAGGAATAAACCTAACAAAGGAGGTAAAAGATCTCTACTCAGAAAACTACACAATACTGAAGAAAAAAATTAGGAAGACACAAATCAATGGAAGCATATATCATGTTCATGGATTGAAAGAACTAACATCATCACAATGTGCATACTACCCAAAGAAATTTATAGATTCAGTGCAATCTTTATTAAAATACAAAGGACATTTAAAATATATAGAACAAGCATTTCAAAAATGTATATGGAACTACAAATGACCCTAAATAGCTGCAGCAATTTTGAGAAAAAAGAACAAAGTAGGAGGGATCACAACACTTGATATCAACTGTATCTATCACAAGGCCACAATAATCAAAACATAAGAAGAAACACATAGGTCAATGGATCAGAATAGAGAGCCCGCAAATAAACCCATGTCTCTATGGTCAATTAATATTTGACAAAGAGGGCAGGAACACAAAATGGAGTAAAAATAGCCTCTTCAACAAGTGGGACTATGAGATCTGGACAGCTACATGCAAAAAAAAAAATGAAACTTGACCACCAGCATACACCATACAAAAAATAAACTCAAGATGGATAAAAGATTTAAATACAAGTTACAATACCATACAACTCCTAGAGGAGAACACAGGCAGCAAAAATCTCAGATACTCCATTTAGCAATATTTTCACTGATATGTCCCCAAGACCAAGGGACATAAAGGGAAGAATAAACAAATGGGCCTGGCTGGTGTAGCTCAGTGGATTGAGCGCGGGCTGGGAACCAAAGTGTCCCAGGTTCGATTCCCAGCCAGGGTACATTCCTGGGTTGCAGGCCATAACCCCCAGCAACCGCACATTGATGTCTGTCTGTCTGTCTGTCTCTCCCTCCCTCCCTTCCCTCTCTAAAAATAAATAAATAAAATCTTAAAAAAAAAACAAAACAAAACAAATGGGACTTCATCAAAATGAAAAGCTTCCGCACAGCTAAAGAAAATACCAGGAAAGTGGAAAGGACACCAACTGTATGGGAAAATATATTTGCCAATGATATCTTGAATAAAGGTTTGATTTCCAAAATATATAAAAAACTCACACCACTCCACTCCAATAAGACAAACAATCCAATTAAAAAATGGGCAAAGGACCCAAACAGACACTTCTCAAGGAGGACATACAAAGGGCCCAGGGACATATGAAAGGATGCTCAGCATCACTAACCATCAGAGAGATGCAAATTAAAACCATGATGAGATACAACTTCACACCAGTCATAATGGATATCATAAACAAATCATCATCAATAACAACAACAGCAACAACAACAGCAAAGGCTGGTAAGGATGCGGAGAAAAGGGAACCCTAGTACATTGTTGGGGGGGGGAATGGATAGTGGTGCAATTACTGTGGAAAACAATATGGAAATTTCCTCAAAAAAGTGAAAATGGAACTGCCTTTTGACCTAGCAATTCCACTGCTGTGATTATAACCTAAGAATCCTGAATCACCAACTAAAAGAACCCATGCACCCCAATGTTCATAGCAGCACAATTTACAATACCCAAGTTCTGGAAACAACCTAAGGGCCTATCAGTAAATGAGTGGATCAAAAACTATGATACATAGAAAGAAGGAGCACCTACCCTTCGAAACAGCATAAATGGATGTGGAGAGCCTTATGCTAAATGAAATAATCCAGACAGTGAAAGACAAATTCCAAAAGATGTCAACTATAAGTGCAACCTAATCAACAACAGAAACAAACAAGCAAAATATATCCAGAGACACTGAAGTAAAAAACAAACTGACAGTAATCAGAGAGGAGGGGGTGAGCAATCACAGGGTAAAGAAGAGGAAGAATCATCAAGAAACATCAACAACAAAACAAAGAAACAAGCAAAATATAACCAAAGACACTGAGATAAAGAACAGACTGACAGAGTTCAGAAGGAAGAGGAGAGGGAATTTCAGGGGGAATTCAGGGGAAAAGGGGAAGGGTTTACAGAAACGAGTATAAAGACACATGGATAAAAACTGGGGGTGGGTGAAAATGGGAGGGAGGAGGGGAGGGTTGGGTAGGTGGGTTGGGATGGGAGTAAAAGATAGAAAATTGTACTGCAACAACAATTTAAATTAAAAAAAAAAAAAGAAACATGTATAAAGGATCCATGGACAAAGCCAAAAGTGGGAAGAACTGAGGGCTGGATGCTGGGGTGGGTGGGGTAGGAGAAACTGGTGGTGGGAAAATGGAGACAGCTCTATTTGAATAATAAAAAATGCAAAAATGAAAGGTTTTCTTTTCCCCATTTTATGTTTTTGGATCCTTTGGCAAATATATTAGCTCATTAATATGAGGTTTATTTCTGGGTTATCACATCTTTTCCATTGGTCAGTGTGTCTGTTTTTCTGCCAATTCCATGCTGTTTTGATTTTTATTGCATTGCAGTATAATTTGAAGTCAGGGAGTGTGATCACTCTAGTTTTGCTTCCCACCTCCAACTCAGGATTGCTTTATCTATTTAGTGTCCTTTGTGGTTCCATACATCTCATCATTTTTTGTTGTATTATTTTAAATGTCATGGGATTAGTACAGGGATTTCATTATATCTGTATAATGCTTTTACATAATAATGACCATTTTAACTATGTTAATTCTTCCAATCTATGAACACAAAATATCTTTCCATTTCATTGAGTTTTTTTCAATTTCTTTTAATACTGCTTTATAGTTTTCAGTATATGGTTCTCCACATCCTTTATTAAGTTTATATCTAGATATTTTTGTTGCACTGCAAGAGGTAATTTAATTTTTTCTGAAATGTCATTGCTAGTATATAAGAATGCAGTAGATTTTTGTACATTGATTTTATATCCTGGAACTTTATTCATTTATTGTTTCTAAAAAAAATTTTGGTAGAATCTTTAGGGTTTTCTATATAAAGAATCATGTCTTTTACTGCCGTATTATGTTGATATCTAATATGTAAATATTAGATAATACTAACGTTTCTGCTGCTGTCTTTTCTATAATATTCTCTTTCATGCTGAATTTACTATGGCCATTTATAAGCAATGCAGTTAACTACAGATAGCATTTCAGTACAAAATAGATAACTGAAATTATTTATTGCCTAAAACTTAGCTAATGCCATCCTATGCTCTAAGCAGCTTTTATGCACATTGACAAATGAAGAGTAAGCTTCAGCTTATTAAGAGAAACTGTGGAAACTTTTGTAACTTTTGGTGACAAGAAAAATTATTTACAAATTGTCAAAATATATGAGGAAATTACTGTGTGACATAGTGCTGGCACTGATATTATCTATCCCTCTTCTTATTTTGGATACTCTTATAAATGTGATTGAATTATTTGAAAGAAGATTTAAAGTTTCAAAGATTTTTGTTTTGTTTTTGTTTTGCATTTGGACAAAATATCTAAAGCAGGATATGTTGTACTATTCACCTTGAAAAATATCACCTTGAAAAATGGTTTTATAGTATCTCTAAATAGCTTGCTAAATGATATAAGCACAAAATTTGAATTTTGTTCAATCCCCCAATATCCCAAATAAATGGCATTTTTAAAGAGTATATATCAAAATGTTAAAAAATGTTACACACAAATCCAAAATCAACTTCAGAAATCATTTCACCATACAGAGGACAGATTCTTGAGAGATCCATCTATCTCCTGGCTACCTGTTTTCCCACACACCAAACAACTAGTTGTTGTTTCCTAAACTGAACAACTATTGACAAATCCGCATACCATAAAGGATATTATTTATATAAAATACTACAAAAATCCTAATTGCAGAGTTCTGGCCAAGATGGAGACGTAGGTAGACACCCTTCACTTTCTTTCACAACCAAAAGGAAGATAACAACCAATCTAAAAATGAATAAACAACCAGAAGTGCCAGAAAATCAAACAGCATGGAACTCCAAGAGCAAAGAAATTAAAAAGTCAACCACTACAACCAGACAAGTAAAAACCCATGGCAGGTGGCAGACCATGTGGGTGGGGCTAGCTGAATGGGAAATTGAGACTTAGAGTTGACTGTGGACAGCGGCAGTTGCTGCGGTGGGAGAAACTCCCAGTCTCAAGCAAGAGTTTGTTGGAAAGTAGGCTAGAGATTAGCAAGAAAGCTGCATTGTTCCCTCCCTGGGCCCCCCACCACAGGCATCACCACAACAAAGCAAAGAGGGTTGCCCTGCCCTGGAGAATACCTAAGGCCCTGTCCCTTTACAACTTAACAGGTGCACTGAGACAAAGAAATATGGCCCAAATAAAAGAACAGAGAAAAACCTCAGAGAAAGAGCTAAGCACTGAGGAGATAGCCAACCTATCTCATGGACAATTTAAAGCCTGGTAATCAAAATGCTCACAGAACTGATTGAGCTTGGTCAAAAAATGAAAAACCACATGAAAGATACCCAAAATGAAATAAAGCAAAATATTCAGGCAACCAACAGTGACAGGAAGGAAACCAGGACTCAAAGCAATGATTTGGAACAAAAGGAAGAAAGCAACACTCAGCTGGAACAGAATGGAGAAACAAGAGTAAAAAAAAATGAAAAGAGTCTGAGAAATCTCTGGGACAACCTGAAACATTCCACTATCCAAATTACAGGGGTGTCAGAAGGAGAAGACGAACAGGAGAAAACTGAAAACTTATTTGAATAAATAATAAAAGAAAACTTCTTCAATCTGGGGAAGGAAATAGACTTCCAGGAAGTCCAGGGAGCCCAGAAAGTCCCAAAGAAGTTGGACCCAAAGAGGAACAAACCAAGGCACATCATCATCAAGCTACCCAAGATTAAAAATAAAGAAAGAATGCTAAGAGAAATAAGAAGAAAGGAGAGTTACCCACAAAGGATTGCCCATAAGGCTATCAGCTGATTTCTCAAAAGAAATCTTGCAGGCAAGAAGGGGCTGGAAAGAAGTATTTTAAGTCTTGAAAGGCAAGGGCCTACATCGAAGGTTACCCTATCCAGCAAAGTTTTCATTTAGAATGGAAGGGCAGATAAAGTGCTTCCCACATAAGGTCAAGTTAAAGGACTTCATCATCACCAAGCCATTATTATATGAAATGTTAAAAGGAATTGTCTAAGAAAAAGAAGATAAAAATATGAAAACAGTAAAATGACAACAAACTAAAAAATATCAACAAATTAACCTAAAAGAGAAGACAAACAATGAAAACAAAAACTAAGCAAACAAATAGAACAGGAACAGAATCACAGAAATGGACATTAAATGGAGAGATTTCAGTAGGAAGGGAGGAATGGGGGAAAAGGTACAGGGAAAAAAGAAGCATAATTGGTAGGCATAAAATAGACAGGGAGAGGTCAAAATGGTATAGGAGCCAGAAAATTCAAATAACTTTCATGTACAACCCATGGCCATGAACTAAGCGTGGGAGAATGCTGGAGGGTTGGGGGGTTCAGGGTGGAGGGGTGATAAAGGGGGAGAAATTAGGACAACTGTAATAGCACAGTCAATAAAATATACTTTAAAAAAGAATAGCTGAAAATTCAAATTTTCGGGGGGGGGGGGAATTGACATCCAAATTCATGAAGCCTAAAGTAATCAACATATAATGACTTCAAATAAGTTTTTACTGAGACATAACTAAATTGCCAAAAATCTAAAGGGACAAAATTTTGAAAGTGGCAAAATAAAAACAATTTTTCATGTACAGCCTAGCTGCCATACGTTTATCAGCATGTTTCTCAGCAGAATGAAGTGGGACGATATACTTAAAATAGTGACTGAATAAAAGAACAAACAAAAAATACCATACCCTGAAAACCTGTTCTTCAAATTAAGGACATAAAAAGGTTTTATTCAGAGAAATAATAGCTAAGGGAAATCAACATCATTTGACATGGTTGATGAAAAATACTAAACTGAATTCTTTAAATTCAAATGAAAGAATGCTAAAAAAAATGAAAACAAGATATTATATGGCTCTTTGGTAAAGGTAAATGTATACATAAGCATAATCCTTTATTTTCCCACTTTGGACTTATTTATTTTTATTGTATATTCTATTGCAGTTGTCCCAATTTTTCCCATTTGACCTTTCCATCCAGCCCACCCTTCTTTTCCACAGTCAATCCCTTCTCTGCTGTCCATGTCCATGGGTCATTCATGCAGGTTCCTTGACTAATCTTACCCCTTCCTCTCACCATCCCCTCCTCCCACTTCCTCTCCTACAGCTATCAGTCTGTTTCATGTTTCCATATATCTGGTTTTATTTCTTATTAGTATATTTTGTTCATAATATTCCAGCTGTAAGTGAGGTCATGTGTTATTTGTGTTTCATCAGCAGGCTTACTTCATTTAGCATAATAGTCTCCAGTTCCACACATGTTATCACAGTAGGTAAGAAGAGCATACACCAGAATGAACTCAAAATGGATAAATGGCTCAAATATAAGTTGTGACAGTTTAAAAGTCCAAGAGGAAAACAGGCAGTAAAGTTTCAGGCATTCCATGTAGCAATACTTTTGCCAGTATATCTTGAAGGGAAATAAAGGGAAAAAATAAGCAAATGGGACTACATCAAATTAAAACTTAGCTGCATGGCTAAAGAAACCATCATCAAAATGAAAAGGAAGTCCTGGATGTTGTATCTCAGTGGTTGAGTGCTGGCCTGTGAATCCAAGGATCACCAGTTTGATTCCTAGTCTAGGACACATGCCTGTGTTGAGGGCCAAGTCCCCAGTAGGGGGTGCATGAGAGACAGCCACACACTGATGTTTCTCCTCCTCTTTTTGTCCCTCCTTTCCCCTCTCTAAAAAAAATAAATAAATAAAATCTTTTTTAAAAATGAAAAGGGAACTGACTGTGTGGGAGACTATATTTTCCAATGACAAGCATTTGTTCTCCAAAATATATAAAGAACTCATAAACTTCACCAGGAATGCAAAAAAACCCAATTAAAAAATGAGCAAAGGACCTGAACAGACAATTCTCTAAAAAGGACATACAGAGGTTCCATAGACATATGAAAAATGCTCAACATCATCACTAGTCAACAGAGATATGCAAACTAAAACCACAATGAGATATCAACTTATACCTGTCAGAATGACTGTCAATAAATCAGCAAACAACAAATGCTGGCAAGGTTGCAGAGAAAAGGGAACTCTAGTACACTGTTGGTGGAAATGCAGACTGGTGCAGCCACTGTGGAAGAAGTGTGGAATTTCCTCAAAAATGAAAAATAGCCCTCACTGGTGTAGCTCAGTGGATTGAGAGTGAGCCTGCAAACCGAAGGGTCACTGGTTTGATTCCCAGTCAGGGCACATGCCTGGGTTGCAGGCCAGGTTCCCAGTAGGGAGCACATGAGAGGCAACCACACGTTGATGTTTCTCTCCCTCTCTTTCCCCTTCACTTCTTCTCTCTCTAAAAATATATAATGAAAATATTTTTAAAAATTAAAATGGAACCGTCTTATGACCCAGTGATTCCATGCTGGTAATATACCTTCAGAATTCTGAAACACCAATTCAAAAGAACTTATGCACCCTGTGTTCATAACAATGCTATTTATAATAGCCAAGTGTTGGAAACAGCGCAAATGCCCATCAGTAGTTGAGTGGGTTAAAAAACTGTGGTACATTTACACAATGTAATACTACACAGCAGACAGAAAGAAGGAATTCTACCTCTTGCGAGAGCATGGATGGAACAGGAGACTTTTATGCTAAGTGAAACAGAGAATACTTTAGTACTGTAATGATAGAGTATACATCACATTTAGTTTTATTATAAGAGTTCAAATAAAATATTAAAAATAGCTATAGGCACAAATATTTGTTAATGCATAATGCATACAATATTCTAAATATGTAAATTGTGATAATAACAAAACTGAGGGGACAGTAATAATGCTGAATTTTTGTAGGCAAATTAATTTGTCATTAGCTCAAAATAGACTGTTACAACTACGTGTCATTTTATGTGTCATGATAACCCCAAGAAAACACCTACAGAAAATACACACACACAAAAAGATAAAGGAATCAAAACCAATCACCACAAAAAGTCAGTGAATCACAAAGGGAAACAGCAATAGAGGAAAGACGAACAATAAGCCAGTCAGAGATCCTGGCCGGTATAGCTCAGTGGGTTGAGCATAGGCTGTGAACCAAAGTGTCACAGGTTCAATTCCCACTCAGGGTACATGCCTGGGTTGCAGGCCATGACCCCCAGCAACCTCACATTGATGTGTGTGTCTCTCTCTCTGTCTCCCTCCCTTCCCTCTATAAAAAATAATAAATAAATAAATAAATAAGTAAATAAATAAAATCTTTTTTAAAAAGCCAGTCAGAGAAAGATAATACCAGATGATCTCACTTATATGTGAAAGCAAAAAATAAATAAATAAATAAATTGATGAACAAAATAGAAAAATAAATGTGAATACATAGAATAGACTGACAGCTGTTATGGGGAGCAGAAGACAGGATGAAAGAATGTGAGGAAATTAGATACAAATATGTACAAAGTCTGTACAGAAGGTAACCAGCCATGTAATATGAAAAATAGAGGCATTTATTGAAAATAGAAGATACAAGGGACATTGTACATAGGTCAATGATGCCTCATTCTCCTTCAAAGTAGGCACTTGGGACTTTACACAGTTCTCCCAATTGTCATCAGCTTCACTGTTGTATTTTCCTGAATCTTAACTGTCTGAAATCTCTTCCTTTTCAAAGATGATTTTAGTTTTGGGAAAAGTCAAGTTGCAGAGCAACAGATATGGACTGTAGGGAGGCTGAGTCACCTGGGTGATTTGATGTTTCACCAAAAAACTCTGCATGAAATGTGATGCATGAGTGGGCGCATTGTCATGATGAAGCTGCCAGTCACCAGTTGTCCATAGCTGTGGCCTTCAAAATCAGCTGAATAGTTTCTGGGGAGGAATGTTTGATGCAGATGCATTGCTCTACTTGCTCAGTCATTTTGAATGTGATAGCCACACGATACACACGCTCACTCAAAGGCATCTACCATCCCCACTGACTAGTATAGTGAAGTTATCATTGTTCATGCACGTGCACTCCAGTCCACTCTCCTTGGCTGCCAGGCTCAATGTGGTGCACCTGTCTGCACCACATTGCCACATCAATGTGGTGCAAACAGTTCTCATTATACCAACAAAGGTTGGACATTTTCTGGACAAACCTCATATGCATAACTCATAGACACAGGCAACAATGTGGTGATGGCCAGAGGGAAATGCAGAAAGGGGGCTGGGTGGTGATGGGAAAAGGGGGAGAGGAAATGGGGGCATCTCTAATTGTGTCAATAAGAAAAATAAACTTAAAATATACAAGTCAGAAAACAATTAATAAAACATCAATAGTAAATTTTTCCTTATCAATAATTACTTGAAGTGCAGCCAAACTTCCCACCAAAAAGACTTAGAGTAGGTGAAATCAATTAAAAAAAATGAGACAACCATATGCTGTCTAAAGCCAACTCATTTTAGATTTAAGAATATATATAAGCGAAAGTAAAGTGATGGAAAAATATATTTTGTTCAAGTGGTAAATGAAATAGAGTAAGAATAGCTGTACTTACACCAGACAATATACATGTTAAATCAAAAACTCTCACATGAGATATAGAAGGATATTATGTGTAATAAAAGGATCAATCCTCCAGAAAGTTATAGTATATTAAATGTTTATGCACCCAAAAACATTTAAATATGCAAAACAAGCATCGTCTAACTATAAGGGGAAAGATAGACAGCAATAAAACAATATTTAGTGGCTTTAATACACCACTTGCAACAGTAAATAGAACATCCAGAAAGAAAATCAACAAGGAAAAAGGTGGAACTAAATAACATAGGAGTGCAAATGAACATTACAGATATATATATATATATAGCATTTCACTCAGCAGTAGCAGAATATACATTCTTTTTAAGTGCACATGGAACAGATTTCAAGACAGGTCCCATTATATTAGGTCACAACAGAAGTCTTAACACTGATGAATTCTTAAGCCTTGATCACTCGTTAGATCACAAATAAAAAAACTAATTCTTAAGTCTTGTCTTCTAACATTTAGGTTTAAAATCATACCAAGTATCTTTTCAGATCACAGTAAAATAAACATAAAATCAATAATAAAAAATAAATTATACATTTGTAAAAATTAAACAGTATACTCCTCAACAGCAAAAGGATCAAAGAAGAAATCAAAAGAGAAATTAAAAATATAATGAGATAAATTAAGGTGAAAATGCAACACTCCAAATCTTACGGGAAGCAACAAAAGCAGTACTATAAGGGGGGTTTAGAGCAATAAATGACTATAATCCAAAGGAAATATATTGCAAATAAATAACCTAATTTTGCAACTCAGAGAACTAGGAAAAGAAGAACAAAAATAACCCAAAATTTAGCAGAAGAATGGAATAGTTTAGGGTCAAAATAAACAAAATTTGAAGTTGATAAAAAGAAAAAGACTAATGCAAGTGAAATTATTTTCTTTAAAAAAAAACAATATTGACAAATCCTTAAGTATACTAGCTAGAGAAAAAAAAAAGGGAGAAGACAAACACATATAATCAAGAATGAATCCAAAGTATCGCAGGTTCGATTCCCAGTCAGGGCACATGCCTGGGTTGCAGGCCATGGCCCCCAGCAACCGCACATTGATGTTTCTCTCTCTCTCTCTTTCTCCCTCCCTTCCCTCTCTAAAAATAAATAAAATCTTTTTAAAAAAGATACACACTGAGCTACATTTTAAAAAAGAATGAATGAAGCAACATTACAACTGAAGGTATAGAAATTGAGAAGTTCATAAAAGACTATTATTAACAACTGTACACAAATTGGATAATCTAGAAGTTGTGGTTAAATTCCTAGAAACATACATCTACCAAGATCAAATAGTGGAAAATAAAAAATCTGAAAAGACCAATACTGTGTAAAGAAATTGAAGTAGTTATCAAAACTCTCCTAACAAAGAAAAGCCCAGGATCAGATGACTTCAGGGTTGACTTTTACCACACACTTAAAGAATTAAATCCAATCCCTCCAAAACATTTGAAAATACTCTAGAAAGTGGAGCTCTTCCAAACTCATTTTAAGAGGTCAGCATTACACTGATACCAAAGCCAAAAAGAACACTATAGTGAGGGGAGGAAGATGGCAGCAAAGAAAGTGGGAGCTGAGCCCACTTGCTCATGCACCAAACTGGGACACTTAATTAATCTGGAAAAGAAAGTGAATAGACAACAGAAAGCAAGAGTGTGCAGAGGAAGCTTCAAAATGGGGTAGAGTTAGAGGGTGCAGAAAACTCAGCAGTGGATGGGAGCTGCAGAGGTACCCAGGGAGCCTTCTTCCAAAGGGGAACTGAGGCATGCTGGGCAGGAACCACACATGCACACAGCTGTCAGGCCACCAAAGAGGGAAGGTTGTGGGAGTGACTTGCTCACACTCAGTGCACCTGGTGGGATGATAAAAGGGGTGAAAAGTGAGGTGGTTTCTTTTGGCCCCAGCCCAGTGCAATGGTGAAGAGCACACAGTGCAGACTGCAGAGTGATCTGAGGGCAGTGGGCTGGGAACTTCACCTGTGATTATTTTAGATCAGACTGAACCCCTTTCCTTGGTGGAAAAAAAAGGAAGGGAAAATTGAGCCCAGCCCTCACCTGCAGGAGCAAGGGAAAATCTTCAAAAAAATGGATGGGCAGGCTTAACAACCTGCAGGGGGCTTCTCTGCAAGAGTAAGACAGCAGAACTAAAGCCTAGAAGGGCCCACTGTGAACTCCCCACAGGAAGACAAAGTACAATGGTTCCTAGAGCCATATTTCACTGATTTCATCAAAACAGGAAGTTAAGAAAGGGTACAACAAGGGGAATTCAGGGCACCACCCCATCTTGGCTCACATAGAGAGCTGCAGACTACATGAGGCATAGATTGCACCTTGCCCCCCAAGAAACAGAGTTATTTAAGAAGAAACTATACATTATTGGAAATAAATTGGGACAGACTCAGATGGTAGGTGGAAGGGTAAGGGAAACATACCTACAATTTTCCCAAAAGACTGAACAGTGCCTCCGCAGGGAGACACAAAGACCTCACCCTATTGATTGCAACAGAAGCTCCCTCTACAGGCGGGGAAGGAGATACAAGCAGTATTAGCAGAAGCTGGATGACCCACCTGGCTCCTTGAGCTGAAAGAAAATCAGAGACAGATCCAGACCTAAGTGCCCATCAGCAAAAGAATGGATCAAAAAACTATGGTACATTTACATGATGGACTACTATGCAGCAGAGAGAAAGAAGGAGCTCTTACCCTTTGTGACAGTATGGATGGATCTGGAGAGCATTATGCTAAATGCAATCAACCAGGCGGTGAAAGACAAATACCATATGATCTTACCTATAAGTGGAACCTACTCAACAAAACAATCAAGCAAAATGTAACCAGAGACATTGAAATTAAGAACAAACTAAGAGTAACCAGAGGGGAGGTGGGTAGGGATAATAAGGGGGAAAGAGGGAAGGGTTGTCAGGAACATGTATAAAGGGTACGTGGACAAAGCCAAAAGGGGTAGGATCAAGGGTGGGAAGTGGTGGTGGCTGGGGTGGGAGGAGAGTGGTTGGAGGGAAAATGGAGACTAGTGCACTTGAACAACAATAAAAAATGTGAAAAAAGAAGTCAGAATGCAAATATCAACAGCTAAGAAAAATTGTACCTTGCTCTTCATCAGAACTTGCATGATTTTTTATTTCACTTTCTTCTTTTCTTTTTGTTTTTTTTATTGATTTTATGCTTCCTTTCTTATAGCATATTAATTTTTCCTCTTTCACTTCAGTCATATTCCAAAATAATTCACTACTCTTCATCTTATAGTTCTCTATTGTTTTTATTTACATTATATATATTTTTATATTATAGTTATTCCAAATCCCACATAGCAATCTTCCCTGATCTTACTCCATTTTTACCATTTCCTGAGCTTTCTTACTGTTGGTGTAAACTTTATTATCTCTCACACTAAGCCATGATCCTACCCATCGTTCTCACTATTTCTCTTCCATCTAACCTTGCATAAGCACTCTTCTTTATTAACACAGTTTACATCCCCCCTCCCCCATCTTATATTAGCCTTATTTCATTCCCACCTTTATAAACTGTGGCTACTTAGGCAAAATACCATGGTTATTGCTGCACTACTCCAAGGTAACTCCTATTTATTTACTATTTGTTGTACTTTAAACCCCATAAAATACTCTCCCCCAATGTTACTTTATTTGCCTTCCTCCTGCCCCTGATCCATTGAGTGATGAATTTTATTTTAATTTTTCCCCTCTCAGCCTGGTACCTACTCATTATTGTTATTGGTTTGCTCCCCCCATGCTCTGAGAATCATTTTTCTTTAATGTAGACATGTTATATTCACTTTTTTCTTATGCACAATATTCTTATTTCTGTTCCACATTTATTAAACTTTACTCAGCTCTTGTTTCTATGGACCCTGCTGTGGTTTTCCTGCAATGTTGCTACCACTGGTCCAATACATCTTTAAATTTACCTCAAATCTCATAGTATACTCTTCCCTTTCTGTTCTCTGTTTTTGTCATCACCCTTAGGTGTTTTACTTGCATTTTACATTTTGTTCTCTCCCTTTCTTCACCTGGGTTCTATCTCTACTCTATCTATTATCTTCCCTCTACCCACTCAAAAAAATTCCCCTCTTTCAGTCATGGTCCCTTTCCCTATCATAGAATATTCTTAATCTCTCTTCAACTTTATTAATATTAGCTCAATTGTGGTTGTTATTGTTGATGTAGTAGGGTGTTTTTTTTGCTGGTGTAGGTTTGGTTGTATGATAATACTGCTTCGTTAATGCAAATAACATACAAGATTAGGTGGGAGTTGTGACTAGCATGAAGCCCATTGGAAGGGAAAATCTCCAACAAAAAACGCCATAAACAAAGCCCAAGTACAAATTCTTCCATTCATTTATGTCTTTGTTAATTACTTTCTTCAGTGTTCTGTAGTTTTCTGAATACAGGTCTTTTATCTCCTTGGTTATTCCTAAGTTTATTCCTAAGTATTTTATTTTCCTGTTGCTATAGTGAATGGGATTTTCCTCTAATTTTGTTTCTCATATTTGATTATTTCTGTACAAAAATGCCTTCGATTTCTGAATGTTGACTATATATCCAACAATTTTTCCAAATTCACTTATTAGGTTGAGTCATTTTTTGGTGGAGTCTATAGGGTTTTCTATGTACACTACCATGCCTTTTGAAAACACTAACAGCAGTACTTACTTTTTTTCCAATTTGGATGGTTTTTATTTCTTTTTCTTGTCTGATCACTGTGGCTAGAACTTCCAATACTATGTTGAGTAAAAGTGGTTAAAATGGATATTTTTGTCTTGTCCCTCAACTTAGTTGGAAAGCTTTTATTTTTGCCCCTTGATTATCATGTTGGGTATAGGTTTCCCATATATGGCTGTTAGCATATTCATGTATGCTCCCTCTATTTCCACTTTGCTGAGTGTTTTTATCATAAGTGTGAGCTATACTTTATTAGAAGCTTTTCAGTATTTATTGATATGATCATTTGTTTTTTCTCTTTCTCATTGTTTAAGTAAAGCATTATATTTTTTGATTTTCATATTTTGCACCATCCTTGCATCCCTGGAATGAACCTCATTGATCAGGGTGTGTGATACGTATAGCTGGATGTGGTTTGCCAATATTTCGTGAAGGGTTTTAGCATCTATACTCATCAATGATACTGGCCTATAGTTTTGTTTCTTTGTTCTTTCTTTGTCTGGTTTTTGAATTAGGATAATACTGGCTTCATAAAAAGAGTTGGAGAGTCTTCTCACTCCTTGGATTTTTTGGAATAGTATGAGAAGGATAGGGGTAAGCTCTTCTCTAAATGCTTGGTAAAATTCTCCTGTGAATCCATCTGGCCCCAGGCTTTTTGCTGTTGGCAGTTTTTTGTTGTTGTTGTTGTTTGTTTTGTTTTGTTTTAGTACTGCTTCAATTTCACTAGCTGATATCAGTCTATTCATTTTTTCTGCTTCTTCTTGACCTAGTTTTGGAGGATTATACATATCTAAAAATTTGTCCATTTCACCCAACATGTCAAATTTCTTGGCATATAATTGTTCATATTAATTTCTTATGATCCTTTGTGTTTCTGTGGTTTTGGTTGTAATTTCTCTCCTTTCATTTATGATTTTATTTATTAGGGTCTCCCTCTTTTATTCTTGATGAGAAATGCTTTTTCTGGTTAAATGCTTAGTGATTTTTCTTACCTTTTCAAAGAACAAGCTACTAGATGTGCTGATCCTTTGGATTTTTCTTTTAGTCTCTATGTCATTACATCTTGATTATTTCTTTCCTTCTACTCACTCTGGGCCATATTTGTTGTTGTGTCTTTCTTGTTTGTACATGTAATTTTAGGCCATTTATTTGAAATTTTTCTATTTTTTTAGAAAGTCTTGTAATGCTATGTACTTGCCTCATAGAACTGCCTTTATTTTGTCCAATAAGTTTTCAGTTATTCCTTGTTCATTGTTATTGTTTACAGAAACTTTTTTATTTTTTTCCTTGATCTCATTGTTTACCCATTCTTTGTTTAACATGTTATTCATTCTCCATGTTTTCAAAAGATTTTTCCTAAAGTTGTCTTTTTTAAGTATTTTTATTGATTATGCTACCACAATTTTCCCAATTTCTCCCCTTTTATCACCCCTCCACACTGCACCCCCCCCAAACCTCCAGCATTCTTCCATGCTTAGTTCATGTCCATGAGTTATACGTATAAGTTATTTGAATTTTCTGGTTCTTATACCATTTTTTACCTCTCCCTGTCTATTTTATGCCTACCAATTATGCTTCTTCTTCCCTGTAGCTTTCCCACCATTCCTCCCTTCCCACTTCCCACTGAAATCCCTCCTTTTGATGTCCAATTTTCTGATTCTGTTCCTGTCCTAGTTGTTTGCTTAGTTTTTGTTTTCATTGTTTGTCTTCTCTTTTAGGTTAATTTGTTGATATTTTTAGTTTGTTATCATTTTACTATTTTCATATTTTTTATCTTCTTTTTCTTAGACAAGTCCCTTTAACATTTCATATAATAATGGCTTAGTGATGATGAGCTCCTTTGACTTGACCTTATCTTAGAAGCACTTTATCTGCCATTCCATTCTAAATGAAGGCTTTGCTGGATAGAGTAACCTTCGATGTAGGTCCTTGCCTTTCATGACTTCAAATACTTCTTTCCAGCTCCTTCTTGCCTATAAGGTTTCTTTTGAGAAATCAGCTGATACTCTAATGGGAACTCCTTTTTAGGTAACTCACCTTTCCTCTTACTGCTTTTTAGATTCTTTCTTTATCTTTAATCTTGGGTAGCTTAATGGTGATGTACCTCTATGTGTTCCCCTTTAGGTCCAACCTATTTGGGACTCTCTGGGCTTCCTGGAAGCCTATTTCCTTCACAGATTGGGAAGGTTTTCCTTCATTATTTGTTCAAATAAGTTTTCAGTTTCTTTTTATTGTTCATCTCCTTCTGGCACCCCTGTAATTTGGATATTGGAATGTTTCAGGTTGTCCCAGAGGTTCCTCAGCCTCTCTTCATTTTTTTTTTTTTATTCTTGTTTCTGCCGTCTGTTCTGGTTGAATGTTTTTTTCTTCTTTTTGTTTCAAATTGTTGCTTTGAGTCCTGGTTTCCTTCCTGTCACTGTTGGTTGCCTGCATATTTTGCTTTATTGCACTTTTCATAGCCTTCATTTTTCCCTTTATTTTGCAAGCAAGCTCAATCAGTTTTGTGAGCATGTTGGTTATCAGTGTTTTCAGTTTTGCATCTGATATGTTGGCTATCTCTTCATTGCTTAGTTGTATTTCTTCTGGAACTTTGATCTGTTCTTTCATTTAGGACTTATTTTTTTTTTTAAATTTGGCACTCTTGTTACATAGTAAAGGGCCAAGCCCTAGGTGATCACCAGGGTGGAGCAACCCCAGTGGCTGTGTTGTGATGCTGTATGTGGGGGAGGGGCCCAAGAGGGAACAGTGACACTTGCTCGGCTGCCTACTGGCTTTCAGTCACTTCCACTGCTTCTCACAAGCAAATTGGGCCCTTCTGGTGCTGATTCCTGGGTGGGTGGGTTTGTGTACATTCTAGAACCCTTTGAGTCTCTCCAAAGAACTCTCTTGTGAGGCTGGGAGTTTCTCCCACCCATTCAAACCCTCACAGGTCCTTTCAATAAGAGGTTTTGAGGCTTTCTTTTCCCATGCTGTAACCCTGGTTTATGCAGCCTGTCTCATTCCCCAATTGTTCCTCCAAGTTTATCTGCATGTAAATGTGGGACCACCTGCTCCACCAGCTACCACCTCACCTGGACCACCAGCTGCCTCCTTGCCTGCCCCATTCATCTGGCCATTATCTTGCTGTGAGTCCTCTCTACCTGTCTGCCTGTTTCTGCCCCTCCTACTGGTCTGGGTGAATGTTTCTTCTTTGACTCCTTGATTGTTGGACTTCCATAAAGGTCGACTTTCTGTCAGTTCTGTTTTTTTTTTTTTTTTTTTTTTTTTAATTTGTTACTGTCCTTCGTTTGGTTGTATGAGAAGACACAGTATGTCTACCTACACCTCCATCTTGGCCAGAACTCCTATATCTCCATCTTCTTAGAAGAGTCTCTTTAGCATGCCTTGCAATGCTAGTTTGGTTGAGGTTTTTAACATATTTTTTCTAGGAAAATCTTTATTTCAACTTCCATTTCAATTGGAAGACTTGCTGGGTACATTAGTCTTGGCTGAAGGCCTTTGCTTTTAATTATTTAGAGTATTTCTTTCCATTTCCTTCTGGCTTGTAGTGTTTCTGTTGAGAAACCATCTGTTATCCTTATCATAGCTCCCTTGTATATTTCTATGTGTTTTCTCCCTTGCTGCCTTTAAGATTCTTACTTTGTCTTTAAAATTTGGCATTTTAATTATGATGTGTCTTGGAGTGGGACTCTTTGGGTTGATCTTGCTTGGGACCCTCTCTGTTTCCTGAACTTGCATGATTTTTCTCCTCTCCATATTAGTGAAGATTCTGTCATTTTTTTTTTCTAATAAGTTTTCCAACATTAGTTCCTATTATTCTCCTTCTGATATTCCTATGATGTGAATGTTGTTGAGTTTGATGTTATCCTTTAGTTCACTTAAGCTAGTAGCATACTTCTTGAGTCTCTTTTTCATTTTGTCACTCTACATAAATACTTTCTTCTACATTGTCTTACAGCTTGCTGATTCGGTCCTCTGCTTCATCCAGCTTCTTTGTAATTTCTTCTAGTGTATTATTTATTCAGACATTGTATTCTTCATTTATTCCTGATTCCTTTTATAGTTTCTATTTCATTTTTCATGCTGTTGTTTCATTCAGTTCCTTGTAGTTGTCAGTGAGTTCCTTGAGCATCCTTATAACTACTTTTTTTTTAATTCTATGTCTCATAGGTTGCTTGCCTCAATTTCATGTAACTCTTTTACTAGAGAATCTTCCATTCCTTTATATTGGGATTTCTTTCTTTGTCCCCCATTTTAGGTGACTATTTTTGGTTGCTTTCTGCAGCTCAGGATGTTTTTATTTGCCTACTTATATTTGTGGTGTAAACTCCTGTGGTAGGAGTATTATGGGACTTGGTGGTGTGGTTTCTTTGATCTCCTTGTCTGGGTGCTTAAGGGTTTCACTTCATTTGTGTAGGCTCTCTTGTTGTATCTGGGTCTTATTTGTTGGTGGATTCTTTGTTGGTTTCTTCTCCCCTCCAGCATGCTAACTGGTATTTTCAACTTCTACCTTGTCTTGTATCCTGTTATACAGATTTTGGTTAACAAAGCACTATTACTAAACAAGCAAACCTATGCCATCAAAAAGAACCTCCCTACCACATCAGAAATCCCAACTATAATTGAGCAAAGACTAATAAAGATGAACAGAAATTATGAGTATTATAATATATGACAAAGAGAATATGAGATGAATAAAAGAGGGTAAAGTGTTATCTGGTGGTAAGAGGGAGGATAATTAATAAGACTAGTGGCAAAACTGAAGCAAGGAGAGGGAGAGAACAAAATTTAAAATGTAAGTAAAACTTGGAAGGGTAATGGGAACAATGGGCTAAGAAAAGGGAAGGATGTACTATGAGGTTTGAAGTGAAATTCAAAAGGTATTGGACCAATAGGAGCAAAATTGCAGAAAAACCACAGCATGGTCAATAGCAAGGATAGCTCAATGAAGTTTCATAAAGGTAGAGTGGGAATAAAATATTGTACAAAAGACAAAAGTGAATATGAGACATCTACAGTAAAGAAAAATGATTTTGAGAGGATGGGGCAAGCAAACTAATGAAAGGAAGTAGTAAAGCCCATGTTCAGAGAGGGGGAAAATGAATTAAATTTTTTCATTCAACTGATCAGGGGCAGAGAGGGAGATGAAATGGAGTAAGGCATGGGTAGAATATTCTTTGGGATTTAAAGTGTAAATGAACAATGAACAAATAGGAGTTATATTGGATAAGTACAGCAATAGCCATGATATTTGCCCAACTAACCACTGTTTATAAAAGATGGAAAGAAAATAAGAGTCTTATAAGAGGAGAAACATAATTTTAGCTACCTTAAGAAAGAAGAACACTGATGCAAGCTTAGATGAAGGAGAAATAGTGACAGTAAGGGATAGGATTATGGTGTAGTGTGAGAGAACATAAAGTTTACAACAAAACTGTACTTAACCTCAGGAAGATGGCAAAATGGATTAAGACCAAGGAAGGATTCTGTGAGGGATGTGGAAAAACAATAATTTGATGAAAAATATATGATCTGAATTAAAAAAATAAAAAACAAAAGACCAAGAGTAGTGAGTTATTTGGAATACAAGTGAAGTAACAGAAGAAAAATTAAAATGCAATATGAGCCCTGGCTTGTGTGGATCAGTGGAATAGTATTGGCCTGGGAAGCAAAGGTCATCAGTTGGCTTGCCTGTCAGGGCATGCCTAGGTTGTGGGCCAGGTTCCCAGTAGGTGGAATGGGAGAAGCAACCACACATTGATGTTTGTCTCCCTCTCTTTCTCCCTTCTCTTTTCTCTAAAAACAAATAAAATCTTTAAAACAAACAATATGAAAGTGATCAAAAAAGTCAAACAAAAATAAGCAAAAAAACAAAAACAAAAACTTTAAAAACATGAAAAGAAGAAAGAGAAATTTTTGTAAAATGCAAATTCTGATTAAGAGCATCGTAAAATTTTTCTCAGCTGCTAGTGTTTACCTTCTGAATTCTTTCTGGGCTTGTCTCTGGTTTTCATACAGCTCTAGGACTTACTGTCTTACTCTTGAAAAGAAAAAAAAAAAGCCCCTTCCTGGTTGTTAAGGATGCCTGACCAGTTCTGCACATCTTCTAAGCTCTTGCACACTAAGGTGTTTTTGGTCTGTTTTCTAGTGCTTCTGCCAAGGAGGAAGCTCAATTGGGGCTACAATAATCATAGGTGCATAGTTTCCAGGCCACTCCCTTAAGAGCACTGTGTAGCCTGCACTCTCCATTCTGTGTAGTTTCTACTGGCTAGTGCCTACTAGTCACCTCACTTTGCACTCCTTTGATCAATTCATGAGGTGCCCTGAGTTTGAGAAAATTGCACCTACAATCTTCTCTCTTTGTAGGCCAGGAACCTGCTTGTGAGTGATGTTCCTGCCCAGTGCACCTCAGTTCCCCTTTTGAAAAAAGTCTGTGGGTGCTGCTGCTCATTAGAACAACTGTCTGGCTTTCCACACACTCCAACTCTCTGGCAAGTCAAGAGTCTATTCAAGATTTCTGGCCAAGATGGAGGGATAGGTAAACACACTGTGCCTCCTCACACAACCAAGGGAAGGACAACAATAAATTTAAAAACAAAAAGCAACAAGAACTGACAGAAAATCAAACTTTATGGAAGTCTAACAACCTTTTATGTAGTCAAAGAAGAAACATTCATCCAGACCAGTAGGAAGGGCAGAGATGGTCAGCCAGGTGGAGAGGACTCAAGCAAGGCAGTGGCTAAATGATCCAGGTGGGCAAGGGAGCAGTTGGTGGACTGGGTGAGGCATTGGCTGGTGGCTGGAAGACTGGGTGGTCCCACATTCACATGCAGATAGACGAGAAGGAACAACTGAGGAAAGAGACAGAATGCACAACCCAAGGTTCCAGCACTGGTAAATAAAGCCTCAAAGCCTCTGACTGAAAAACCTGTGGGGGTTGAGGCAGTAGTGGGAGAAACTTCCAGCTTCACAGGAGTGTTCATTGGACAGACCAACAGTGTCCTAGAATGTACACAAAGCCACCCACCCAAGAATCAACACCAGAAGGGCCCAATTTCCTTGTGAGTAGCAGCAGAAGTGACTGAAAGTCAACAGAGAGCAGAGAAAGTGCCACTGTTCCTTCTTGGACTCCTTCCCCACATACAGTGTCACAACACTGCTACTGGGGTTGTCCTGCCCTGGTGAACACCTAAGGCCCTGCCCCTTATTGGTGCTCAGAGACCAAAAAAAAAAAAAAAAAGGACCATATGAAAGAACAGATCAAAGCTCCAGGAAAATACAACTAAGCAATGAAAAGATGGCCAACCTATCAAATTCACAGTTCAATACACTAGTAATCAATATGCTCACAGAATTGGTTAAATATGGTCACAAATTAGAGGGAAAAATGAAGGCTATGAAAAGTGAAACAAAGGAAAATGTACAGGGAACTAACAGTGTCGGGAAGGAAACTGGGACTCAAATCTACAGTTGGGAGTAGAAAGAAGAAGGAAACATTCAACCATAACAGAATGAAGAAATAACAATTCAAAAACATGAGGAGAGGCTGAGGAACCTCCAGGACAACTTTGAACATTCCAACATCTGAATAATAAGGGTGCCAGAAGGAGAAGCAGAAGAGCAAGAAATTGAAAACTTATTTGAAAAAACAATGAAGGAAAACTTCCCCAATCCTGCAAAGGAAATAGAATTTCAGCAAGCCCAAGAAGCTCAAAGAGACCCAAAGAAGTTAGACCCAAGGGGGAACACACTAAGGCACATCATCATTAAGTCAGTCTAGATTAAACATAAGGAGATAATCTTAAAAGCAGAAAGAGAAAAGGAGACAGTTACCCACAAAGGAGTTCCCGTTAGAATAGCAGTTGATTTCTCAAAAGAAATCTTGCAGGCAAGAAGGGGCTGGAAAGAAGTATTTGAAGTCATGAAAGGCAAGGACCTACATCGAAGATTACTCTATCCAGCAAAGCTTTCATTTAGAATGGAAAACACTTTATCTAAAGTGCTTCCCAAATAAGATCAAGATAAAGGAGTTCATGATCACCAAACCCTTATTATATGAAATGTTAAAGGGACTTATCTAAGAAAAAGAAGATACAATATGAACAGGTTTTTTTTTTAAGAAATTATTTATTTATTTTTTTAGAGAGGGAAGGGAGGGAGATTATATATATATATATATATATATATATATATATATATATATATATGGAGAGAGAGAGAGAGAGAGAGAGAGAGAGAGACATCACTGTGCGGTTGCTGGGGGTTCTGGCCTGCAACCCAGGAATGTACCCTGGCTGGGAATTGAAACTGGGACACTTTGGTTCCCAGCCCGCACTCAATCCACTGAGCTACACCAGCCAGGGCCAAATATGAACAGTTTAATGACAACAAACTCACAGCTATCAACAGCCTAACCAAAAAAAAAAAAAGCCCTAAGTAAACAACTAGAACAGGAACAGAATTATTTCACAGAAATGGAGATCACATGGAGGGTTATCAGCAAGAGAGTGGGAGGTAGCGAGAGGGGGAAAATGTACAGAGAATAAGTAATATAAATGGCAGGTACAAAAGAGACAGGAGGAGGTTAAGAATAGTATAAGAAATGTAGGAGCCGCCCTGGCTGGTGTAGCTCAGTGGATTGAGCTCGGGCTGTGAACCAAAGTGTCCCAGGTTCGATTCCCAGCCAGGGTACATTCCTGGGTTGCAGGCCATGACCCCCAGCAACCGCACATTGATGTCTCTCTCTCTCTCTCTCTCTCTCTCTCTCTCTCTCCCCCTCCCTCCCTTCCCTCTCTAAAAATAAATAAAATCTTTAAAAAAAACAAAAAAAAGAAATGTAGGAGCCAAAGAACTTACATGTATGACCCAAGCACATGAAATAAAAGGGGGGGGATGTGGGAGGGAGGGGGTATGTAGGCAGAGGGGAACAAAGGGGGGGGAAACAGGATGACTGTTATAGCATAATCAATTATATATGTATAAAAGAGTCTATCTCAGTCACACAGCCAATCATGGCCCACCTCTTCTCCCAGCTCTAAGTGATGCCAGTATCCTCCTCCCCAACCTTTAGCACTGTCTAAGCCCCAGTCAGTGACTGCCTTCCTAGCTTGGGGGCATGACCAGCTGAGTGCATGTGAGCTGCCTCTTTTCCCCCAGTGACCTTACTCATTCAAGTCTCTCCTGACATGGGTCTAAGATTTCCATGCCCTAGTAGAGGAGGGAGCCACTAGGGTACTACCAATGACATTATTCTCCTCCAATGTCTCTGTGGCAGCCGAAATTTCTTGCACCACACCCACAGACCTAACCCAACTGCCTCTAAAACCTCCTTATCACCCATTTTGAAGCATCCTCTGCACACATTGGCTTTCAAAGTTTATATCAGATATGATTCTGTTGGCTCTTCACTGTGTTTTTGGAAGATCAGTTAAATGTCCCATTTTGGTGCATGAGCAGGTGGGCTTAGCTCCCACCTGCTTTGCTACCATCTTTTCTTCCTGTGATTCTACAAAATCTTTTACTACAAAATCATAGGTATGTAATTCTGCAACTTAACAACGTCACACTCAAGGACATCATATGACATTTTAGGTGAAATATTCAAGTTCAATCTATAAAATATTACACCTATATTATTATCCTACCAAGCACACTCAAGCAGGCCTTACTTCTGCATCATAAATATATATATATATATATATATATATATATATATATATATGATAGATATAGATAGATTATATAGATATAGATATAGATATAGATAGATATATAGATAGATATTTTCCCCCCATGCAATTGGGTAAAGATGGTAGCAAGGAAGGTGGGAGCTGAACTCACTCTTGTGCACTGAACTGGAACACCTAGCTGATCCTCCTAGCAAGAGTGAACTACCAGCCAAATTTCAGCTGATAGGAAGTCTGGAAGCCAAAAGTTGCAGAGGATATTTAAAAACAGATGGTAAGGAGACATTGTAGGCCAACAGGAGGGTCCCCAGGCCTTACCCCAGACATCAGGGCTGCCATGACAGCTTTTGAGTAGATCCTGGTCAGTGATGATGAATTTGCAGTTCCATCCACTCTCAAAGCTGTGAGTTTACTCACAGTGCTGGGACAGACCTCAATGCTTAAAGCTGCTGGGGAGATAAAGATGCAGTAGAATACACACAGTTGGTAGTGTATCCTAGCTGGGATTATGGTAGCCCACTGGGAGAGTACCAGAGAAATTGAGGAACTGGGTAGCAACTGGAGATAGCAGAAGAGATGCACTGCAATGGACAGATAGTCTATAAACTGGTCAGAGAGTTGGTCTGTGTGGAATGCTGGGCACTTGATAGGAAACAGCTTCCATAAACAAGGGGAATTTGCTCAAAAAAGGCTCTCAGCCACTGTTCAAGGACTTCTTATGTGCAGTGGTCAGGCCAGTGAAGAGGGAGAGTGGTGTGATTTGCTCCCACTTAGGGCACTTCATGAATTGATCACAGGGGGCCACCAGGGACTCAGAGAGACAGCAGTGCCCAGAGAAACTTAACTCGATAGAGAAACTTAATTGCCTTGAAGGAACTATGCACTCCCACAAACCCAGGCCAACAAAGAGGGAGGAGGAGGAGTGTGATTTGCTCCCATTCACTGCACCTCGTGGACAAATCAAAAAGTGGCACAACTAGCTGGATTCGAGGTGCCAGCCTGACACATATGCTCAGTGGATACACTGGGCCACACAATGCTCTGAGTGTGTGGGCCTGAAACTGGGAACCAGTGACTATTGTAGCCCAGACCAAACCCCCATCCTCACAGAAACACAGGAAAGGGAAGAAGAGAAAAAGAGCTGAGCCTCCTCCCTGCCTGCAGCACCCAGGTAGAACAGCAAAACACCCTTGGCAGATCTAAAGTCAGCAAGAGGCTTTTATTTTTTCAAGTGTAAGATTAAAAGACCTGGAGCTGTGAGAAGACCAAAGACAGATCAAAACAGCAGTCACTAGGCTAAAATGCACCACTGGAAAAAATTTCACTTTGCTATCATTCAGAATGTGCATCTTATTTTCACTTTTTTGTTATTCTATTTTTTTTTATTTTTTCAATTTCTCTTCTTTAGCTTTTGGGGGGGGGGTATTTTTGCTTGTTTTAATTCGTTGTTGGATTGGTTTTCTTTAGTCTCTCTTTCATAGTGAATTTTAATTTTTCTTCTTTCACTTCACTCATATTCCAATAACACACTACTCTTGATCTTCTACTTTTTAATCTTTTTATACATATTTCTTAACATTGAAATATGCTATTCCAAATTTCACACAGCACCCTACACTGGTCATAATCCATTTTGTCATCTTTCTAAGCTTTATTACATTTGATGTTAATGTTATACTCCCACACACACCAAGTTTCCATCCCTTATTCTCACCATAGCACATCATCTGACCTTTCATAAGGACTCTGTTTTCCAAAGTCAGCTCACATTCATTTTTCTTTACAATAAGAGACTTATTTCTTTTTCACCTTTTATAAAAAGTGGCTAGTTGGGTGAAATATCAAAGTTAATGCTGTACTTCTCCAAAGGACTTCCTATCTGTTCTCTACTTGTTAGTGCCTTAAATCTAATAGAATACTCCCCCACTGTCTTAATCCACTTCACTATTGCCCTGCCTCAGGTCACATACAAGACCAGGTGGGAGTTGTCAATACCAATAAACCTGCTGAAGGGGAGAACACAACAACAAAGGAACCACCATCAGGAAAAGCCCAAGTTCAAGAAAGCCAAAACAAACATAAGAAAGGGAAACTCCAGAGCATCTAAACAAGGAGATCAAGAAGACCTCACCATTAAGTCCTACAAAACTTCTACAACAGAAGTTCACACCACAAAGACAACTGCCAAAGAAGAGAATTGGGAATCACAGAAACAAACAAAAAGAGTCATTTAAAATGGGGAGACAAAGAAAGAACCTGCAATTGAAAGGAATGGAAGGCTCCCCACTAAAAGAGCCAAATGAAAGGAAGGCAAGCAAACTATCAGATATAGGATACAAAAGAATGGTGATAAGGATGCTCAAGGAATCACAGGAAACTACAAGGCACTGAGTGAGAACTATAAGAGTATGAAAAAGGAAACAGAAACTATAAACAAGAACCAGGAAGAAAGGAAGAATATAATTTCTGAAATAAAATATACAGTAGAAGGAATTACAAGCAGACTGGATGAAGCAGAGGGGCAAATTAGTGATCTGGAAAGCAAGGTAGAAAGAAATACCAGAGAAAGCACATACAGAAAAAAAAAGACTCAGAAAATATGAAGAGAGTTTAAGGAAACTGCATGACAACATAAAATGCAACAACATTCAAATCATAGGAAAACCAAAAGGAGAAGGAAAAGGATAAGGGACAGAAACACTGAAAAAATAGTGACAGAAAATTTCCAGAACCTGGAGAAGAGAAAAGCCATGTAAGTTTAGGAAGCACAGAGGGCCTAAATAAAGATGGACTCAAAAAGGCCTGCTCCAAACACAACATAATTAAAATGCAATGTTGAAAGGATAAGGAGAGAATCTTAGAAATAGCAAAGGAGAGCCCTGGCTGGCATAGCTCAGTGGATTGAGCATGGGCTGCAAACCAAAGCAATGCAGGTTCAATTCCCAGCCAGGGCACATGCCTGGGTTGCAGGCCACAGCCCCCAACAACCACACATTGATGTTTCTCTCCCTCTCTCTCTCTCTCTCTCTCTCTCTCTCTCTCTCTCTCTCTCTCTCCCCCCCTCCCTTCCCTCCCTTCCCTCCCTAAAAATAAATAAATAAAATCTTAAATAAATAAATAAATAAAATGGAAGGTGAAATAAGGAGTTTCCCAGACAAAAGAAAGCTGAAAGAATACACTTTCACCAAACCAGCACTGCAAGATATGCTAAAGGGACTGCTTTAAGAAGAGGAAGAAAAAGAGTGAGAGAAAGAGAAACACAGGTACAAAGGGGAGAAAATGAATAAGCACTTTTAAATAATAACCTTAAATTATAATGGATTAAATGTTCCAGTCTAAAGATATAGGGTAGCTGAATGGACAAAAAAATCACGACCCACACATATGCTGCCTAAAAGAGACCCACCTCAGAACAAAAGACCTACACAGACTGAAAGTAAACAATTGGGAAAAACTATTCAAAGCAAATGGGCATGAAAAAAAATGGGGTAGGAACATTTATATCACACAAAATACACTTCAAAACAAAGGCCACAAAAAGAGAAATAGAAGGATATTTCACAAAGCTCAGTGGAAGAATTTATCAAGAAGTCATAAACATAAACATATATGCACCCAACATAGGAGCACCTAAATATATATGGAAAATCATGGAAGACTTCAAGAAATATATAGAAAGCAACACACTCATATTAGGGCATTTTAACACCCAACTATCAAAAATTGGTATATCATCCAAATAAAATACTAATGAATGTGTAGCATTGAATAATGCACTACATTAAATATATTAAGCTGATTAATACATAGAAGTTTTAATCTCCAAAAAAGCAAAATGCACATTTTTAAAGATGCACAAGGAACATGATCAAAGATAGAGTGCATGATAAGACACAAAACAAGCCTCAACAAATTCAAGAAAATTGAAATCCTATCAAGCATTTTCTCAGACAATACAGCCCTAAAACTTGAAAACAATCTCGAGGAAAAAACTCAAAAACACTCAAATTCTTGTTGATTGAATGTCATGCTATTAAACAATGAAAGGATTAATAATGAGATGAAGGAAGGAATCAAAAAGTTTCTGAAAACAAATGAAAATGAACACACAACAGTCCAAACTTATGAGACACAACAAAGGCAATCCTGAGAGAGAAGTTCATAGTGATACTGGTCTACCTAGAAAAGATAGAAACATTTCAAATAAACAACCTACCCTGCATTTGCACTGGAGATCAACAAACAAACAGCCCAAAGCAAGTAGAAGGAAGGAAATAACCAAGATCAGAGCAGAATTAAACATCATGAAGACTAAAATAATAATTTAAAGGATCAATATACCCAGGAACTGGTTCCTTGAAAATAAAATTGACAAGCCTTTAAGCAGAATCATCAAGAAAAAAAGAGAGAAGACCCAAATAAATAAAATCAGAAATGAAAGAAAAGAGAGTACAACTGATACCATTGAGATACAAAGGAATGTAAAAAAATTACAATGAAAAACTATATGCTAAGAAATTTTAAAACTTGGATAAATGGAAAAATTTTCTATGAAAATATAACCTCACAAAACTGAATGAAGAAGAAGCAGAAACCTTTAACAGAACCATAAGTGCTAGTGATATCAAAGCAGTAATCAAAAACCTCCTAGCACACAAAAGCCCTTGACCAGATGATTTTAAAGGAAAATTTTACAAAACATGTAAGAAAGAATTACATATTTACTTCTTGGATTATTCCAAAATCTAAGTAGAGGGAAGACTTCCACTCTCTTTTTAGGAAGCTAGCATCATCCTATTCCCCCAACCAGGTAAGAAACAACAAAGAAAGAAAGCAACAGGCCAATATCACTGATGAATGCAGACACTAAAATCCTCAACGAAATATTGGTGAGCCACATCCAGCAATACATTAAAAAGATCATGCATTATAATCATGTGGGATTCATCCCAGGGATGTAAGAATGGTTCAATATTCACAAATCAATAAACATAAAACATCACCTAAACAAAAGGAAAGGAAATAATCATATGATCATATCAATAGATGCAGAAAAAGCATGTCATAAAGTAGAGCATCCCTTTATGATAAAAACACTCAGCAAAGTGGGAATAGAGGGATCATACATGATGATGGCCCTCAACATGATGAAGGCCATATGCAAGAATTCTACAACCTACAACATACTCAATGGGCAAAAATTAAAAGCTTTCCCACTAAAATTGGGAACAATGAAAGGATGTCCACTTTCACCACATCTATTCAACATAGTATTGGAAGTCCTAGCCACAGTGATTATACAAAAAAAAAAAAAAAAGAAAAAGGAAGGAAGGAAGGAAGGAAGGAAGGAAGGAAGAAAAGAAAGAAAGAAAGAAAGAAAGAAAATGCATCCAAATTGGAAAAAAGCATGTAAAATGTTACTGTTTGCAGATGACATGATAGTGTACATAGAAAACCCTATAGACTCCACCAAAAAAGTACTTGACATATAAATGAATTTTGCAAAAACAGTGGGATACGATGTCAATATTCATAAATCAAAGGCATTTTTGTACACAAACATTAAAATATCAGAAAAATAAATCAGGAAAAAATCCGATTAGCAAGAGCAAGAAAAATAAATACCTAGGAATAAACCTAAAGAAGGAGGCAAAAGACCTTTACTCAGGAAACTACACAATTCTGAAGAAAGAAATTAAGGAAGACACAAATAAATGGAAGCATATAACATATTCATGGGTTGGAAAAATTAACATCATCAAAATGTAAATACTACCCAAATCAATGAAAGATTCAAGGCAATCCTTATTAAAATATAAATTATGTATTTCACAGATATAGAAATAACATTTCAAAAATTTATATGGAAACACGAACAACCCCAATAGTCACAATTTTTTGAGAAAGAAGAAAAAAGTAGGAGGGATTACAATACCTGACAACAAACTATATTATAAGGCTACAGTAGTCAAAACAATCTGGTACTGGCACAAGAGCAGACACATAGACCAATGGAACAGAATAGAGAGCCCCAAAATAAACCTAATTCTCTATGGTCAATAAATATTTGACTAAGGGAGTAGAAGCATAAAATGGAGTAAAAAATAGCCTCTTCAACAAAGAGTGTTGAGAGATTTGAACAGTTATATGGGAAAAAATGAAATTATACCACAAAATTACACCATACATAAAAATAAAGTCAATGTGGATGAAAGCCTTCAATATAAGTCATATACCATAAAGTCCTAGAGGAGAACATAGGCAGGAAAACCTCAGATATTCCACCCAGGAATATTTTCATCAATATGTCCACTAGAGCAAGGGACATAAAGGAAAGCATAAACAAATAGGACCTGACCAAATTAAAAAGCTTCTGCATGGCTAAAGAAAATATCAGCAAAATGAAAAGGGAACCACCTATATTGGAAAATGCATTTAACAATGATGCTCCAGACAAGGGATTGATCTCCAGAATACATAAGAATACACAGGACTCCACTCCAAGAAGACAAACAACCCAATTAATAAATGGGCAAAGGACCTGACCTGGCCCTTCTCCAAGAGAGGGACATACAGAAGGCCCAGAAACACATGAAAGGATGCTCAGAATCACTTGCCTCAGAGAGATGCAAATTAAAACCACAATGAGATATCACTTCACAATGTTCAGAATGGCCATCATAAACAAATCAACAAACAACAAATGCTGGCAATGTTGTGAAGAAACATTAACCATAGTGCACTATTAGTGGGAATGCAGAGTGGTGCAATTACTGTGGAAAACAGTATGGAATTTCCCCAGAAAATTGAAAACGGATTTGCCTTTTGACTGGACAATTCCATTGCTGGGATTATATCTTAAGGTCACTGAAACACCAATTCAAAAGAACCTATGCATAAATATATTCATAGCAGCACAATTTACAATAGCCAGGTGTTGAAAGCAACCTAAATGCCCATCTGTAAACGAATGGATGAAAAAATGGTGGTACATTTACACAGTGGAATACTATGCAGAATAAAGAAAGAGGGAATCCCTACCTTTTGCAAGAGCATAGATGGAACTGGAGAGCATTATGCTAACTGAAATAAGCCAGGAGGCGAATCACAAATACCATATGATCTCACCTATAAGTGGGACTTGATCAATAAAACAAATAAGCAAGCAAAATATAAACAGAGACATTGAAATAAAGTACAGACATGGTAACCAGAGTGGATGGGGAGTGGGATAATGAGGGAAAGGGGAAAGTTCATCAAGGAACATGTATAATAGACTTATGGACAAAGCCAAAGGGGGTAGAATTTAGGGTGGGAGGTGGAGGTGGATGGGGCAGGGATATGGGATGGGGGAAAATAGAGACAATTGTATTTGAATAAAAAAAAAACTGGTACATTTACACAATACAATATGTTGTAACAGAAATAAAGAAGGAAATTTTATCCTTCAAGACAGCATGGATGGAACTGATATAGTATTATGCTAAGTGAAATAAGCCAGGTGCTGGTCGCAGCTATAAGTGGAACCTAATCAGCAAAATAAACAAGTGAGCAAAGTAGATCCAGAGATGTGGAAATAAAAAAAAAAAAAAAAAACCAATCTGACAGTGGCCAGAGTGTGGGAGAGGGGCATAAAGGGGGAAAGAAGGGGAAGAGTAAAGTCAAGGAACATGTATAAAGGACCCATGAACACAGACAATGTGGGGGAAGATTGATTGTGCGTAGGGCAGAGCAGAGTAATGGAGGATAATGGGGACAATTATAATTTAACAACAATTAAATTCTTTAAAGCTGAAATTATGGAAAGCTCAAGTTAAGGCAAATAATTTTATGCATTTTGATACTTTGGCTAATAACAGTCTTGTGAACAGGGGAAAATATGCAGCCTTGCTCCTCAATTCGATATAAGAATTTTAATATAGATTTCAAGATATCTTGGAAAATCATCAGTTTTGCTATATTTGTGATTCCATTTTCAGTTGACATAAAGATTTTACCTGTCAATTTTTAAATGGAATGCACAAAGCTGCAATCTGACATTCAACTTCAAATTTTTATCATGTCTATTTACCAGATTTTTATAGGTCCTATCTTCCCTGAGACAAATATTCTATGCTTCACAATCATTCCTTATTTATATTATCATTATTTGGCAGCACCTCCATTTACAAGCAACCGTTTTCAAGAATGTAACACATTACGAGTAAAATTATATCCAAAATATCTGATGAGCACCTTGAGAACTCAATGAGAATTTCAACTATTTATATCAAGCCAGATATTGATGCACTAGTTTCTCAAATACAATGTCAAACACCCCATTAGTTTTATGTTACTCTTTTTCCTTTTACTTTTATGATAAAGAATATTTTTTTAAAAATCAATGACATTTTACTACTTAGATATGTACATTTTCTATAGTCGTGATCACAAACTTCCAACCTGCTCAACAATTTTAAAGATTATTATTGAAAGAGTTGCTGCATAATTAGGGGTAATGTGAGGCTTTTTTGTAATCTGTGGTAGCAGATATCATGAAAATTGTTCATGGAACTTTTCTTTTGCTCATCAGTTTTCATTAGTGTTTGTGTATTTAATGCGTGGTCCAAGGCCATTCTTCTTCCAATGTGACCCAGAGACGTCAAAAGTTTGAATACTGCTGTCCCAATCAATGGTAGAGGTACTCTATCACTAGCCAATGCATCCACTAGTCTTTTGGCAGAGATATGATCTCTCATCAACTAGTCTCATGGGAGAGACATAAACTCGCCCCCAGGTAGTCCCTACCTGACACAAAATTGCCTTTCTTTGTCCCAATAGCAAAAGCATTGTCTCCAACCTGTTTCATAAGTGACCTGTACTAGGTCAAGACAGAGGATTCCAAATGTATATAAAACAAGAAAGTTCAAACCACATCCTCATATAATCAGAAAGTAAGCAAAGAAAGCATGCAAGCAACGAATAACCACAACCAAGACATGAGGTTTCCTTCCTTCCAGGTTTAAAACTTTCATAGCCTTTTACCTTCACTCATCAGATTTAGTCATAAATTTTGTTCTTTTTAGCAATGGGAAGAACCATACTCAAGCTCAGTATATGGCAGCTAGAAGTCCCTAGATCTGCAGAGGCACCCTGAAAATTGCGAATCTTAGACTTTGCAAATAACCCATTGTACACTGACCTGAATGTCTGGACATATGAGATCTCAAACCTATAGACAGTACATTTCCAACTCCATGGTGATACTGCAATTTAGGAAACCATAGATGGGCTATCTTTCCCCCTAGTCCAAAGTGTACATAGGCCAAACATTGTTGCAATAGAAATCCAGTTCCCCCTCACTTACTGGAGAATGGCTGTGCCTACTCCATTCCGCTAAAATTTTACCCAGAGGGCTCCCTCTAGGAGCTAACATAGGATAATCCCTACCAGACTGGAAGTACAGCTGGCCCAAGATTGTGAACAGAGAAATCCAGGCAACCTGGGAACATACACCAGAAAAGGAACCTACAACTCCATTTCCCAAGCAGGTTTTGAGGTCTCACCTTCTGCCAACCAATGCTGCGGATTGTGGCCATTAAACCATGGCCTCTCAGAACTCTGGTGCTCCTTATCCAATCTTAGCCTCATGAACTTCCTGGATATGTGTGGGGTCATAGGACCAAAGAGAAGCATAGGAATTTTGTTTGGATATTGTTGTGGTCTTGCAAACAAAACTAGAGTAGTGGAAGCCAGAATTAAGACAAAGAGATAACTTTGATTGCTATTACAAACCATGTCATCTTAGTTAAATATGGGAACAAATGAAAATTAAAATAAAAATAAAGATGGAGTCAAACAGAATGTGCAGTTTTTATACATCCACCTAAATTAAACAGGTAAACACTAAGAAGCCTCATTTTTCTTGTCAAGAGTGAAATACTTGTATTGGAAATAAGGGAAAGATTAATAAGAAATAGTTTATATAATTACCTAAACAAAGCTATAAGGATTATCACCATGGAAAAGACTATAGTTTTCCAAATACATATCCATAAGATAGAGTACAATCATCTTTCATCACATACACATATACACTACAGTTATAACTACAAGATACATATTGTGTTTTATGGTGAGTTATTTAGAGAAGGAACTGAAGGATTTGATAAGGACTAGAAATTGTTAGAAGTAATCTTTAAGAATATTACATTCGTAAACCATAAGTGCTTTGAGTAAATAAATCTAATCTGGTTTACAGTTTTATATGTTAACAGTTTCTCTGGGAATCTATCAGCTGGAATTTCTCATGGCCAAATGAAATTGTCTAAGGCAATGTACATACATTATCTAGATGAGATACTAGAAATAATACCCCTAACTACATCTAGATGTTCTGAGTAATGAATTTTCATTATCTCCCAGGAAGCAGCAGACTCTTTAAAAGTATTGGGATGTTCAGCTATGTCACGAAAAGAATATACAAAATAGTCTGTTTGGACAGGGTTCAGAAAAGAGTAAACAAACCTAGTGAATCAGCTCTTCAAATTTTGTCAATGCTTAAAGGCAGATTGAGAAGTGATGAATGTAGAAAAGTAACAAAAATCTCAGCTGCCAAAATACCTTAGATTTGAGGATGTTGAAATGTAATCTCAATGGCTAAAAAAAAAAAAAGGCAACTTGAGTATTATTTGGCTTCTCAATGATTAATCTCTTATATTGGATGTTTTTGTCTATTTTCATTTGTTTACCTATTAAAAGTTGATTTTTATCCTAGTAAACATTCTTAGTAAACACTCTTGCCCAGTTGGTAGAGATATGACGCCAATATGTAAATGATGCTTTGAGTTATCTTTGTAAAATCACTTGGGAATGTAGCAATATAATTATCAACCTTCACAGCTTGTTGAATATTCTATTTTTGACTAGTCTGTTTCTTTTGAGGACTCGTGCTTAACAGTGAATATTGGCAATAGCCGTGAAACAGTGTTCTTTGATATACTTAAACATTCTTCATGAAGCTATTTTTTCTATATTTTAAGGCCTGAAAAGACATTTGCATATGGTAGAATTAAAAGTCTGAAATGAGTGTTTAGGTTTAACATTTACAGTTCAGTTTTACCCCCATTGTAGGCATTTCTATGCTTTTGAGAAGTATTCCAGAACAAACTATGTCAAATATATTTACAAAGATACACTGAGACATAATGTGCAGAATTGCTTGATGTGTATTAAATCCTTGCTGTCTCTCCTTATAAGTGGCCCTTCAAATAAATCACTTAAACTTCTAAAAATGGAAAGAGAAGGCCCTGCCTGGTGTATCTCAGTGGGTTTAGTGCCAGCCTTTGAACCAAATGGTCACTGGTTTGATTCCAAGTCAGGGCACATGCCTATGTAGCAACAAGTTCCCAGTAGGGGCTGCATGAGAGGCAACCACACATTGATGTTTCTCTCCCTCTTTTTCTCCCTCCCTTCCACTCTCTAAAAATAAATAAATATTTTTAAAAAATAGAAAGAGAATACAGGAATTTCTTAAGTTTGGGTTGTTCATAGTGGCTCCCTGGCTTATGATGACTGAAAGTCAGGACAGTAAAAAGTTGTTTGCTAAGGTTTGCTAAGTGATCAAACAAGAAAGCTCAAGAGATTTTTCTCACACAGTAAATAATAAAATAAAATATACCCATAATCCCAAATATTAGACATATTTGGCATGAAATAAAAACTGATTGTCACTATACAATGAAGTTGAAGTTTATAAAGTAAATGGAAGGAGGTTTGGAAGTGATTATTAGTATGAAAACCAAAAGTATCTAAAATTTAAATGAAAAGTAAAATGTCATTTGGAGTGGAATTGTTTAAGTCTGTTAATATTCTGAAGAAATTTCTTGAGCTGATGGCACAACCTATGTAAATAGAATTACAAGTAATTAAACATAAGTGGATCCTAAGGACTGTCTTTTTATTCAACTGAATTTGCTCCAAGGTAAATAAAAGAGATACATTCAAGCTAGAAACAAATAATAACAAGGATGATGGCCATTTATCTATACATTCAAATAGACAAATGTAACATAAAGTATCAAATTCAATGCTGAGAACTCCAGGGAACAATATTCTACAGAAGCTGAAAACTTATATTCTCTATGGAAACAAATATTCTACAATTTTTCTTTGGAATTTGCATTCTATTTTTAAATGTCATAAAGTAAACTAAGTAGAAATAAATCAATAGAAACCAGAAAATTGTCTTGGTTTCAGTTTTTCATTTAGAAAATTAATTTTCTAATCATGGGAAGAAAGTGAAATGCATAATAATACATAAGATTCCAGTTTTTATTTTTATTTTTTAAAACTATATTTTTATCCACTATGCTATTACAGTTCTCCCATTGCTTCCCCCTTTATTCCCCTCCACCCCCCCTCCCCAAGCAGTCACATTCCCCTCACTTAGTTCATGTCCATGGGTCATACATATAAGTTATTTGGTTTCTACATTTCTTAAACTATTCTTAACCTCCCACTGTTGATTCTGTACCTACCATTTATACTACTTATTCCCAATACATTTTCCCCCATTCCCTCCTCCACCTCCCTGCTGATAACCATCCATGTGATCTCCATTTCTGTCATTCTTTTCCTGTTGTAGTTGTTTGCTTTGTTTGTTTGTTTATATATTTTAGGTTCGGTTGTTGATAGTTCTCAGTTTATTGTCATTTTACTGTTCATATTTTTATCTTCTTTTGTTTAGTTAAGCCCCTTTAACATTTGATATAATAAGGGCTTGCTGATAATGAACTCCTTTAACTTGACCTTATCTGGGAAGCACTTTATCTGCCCTTACATTCTAAACAATAGCTTTGCTGGATAGAGCAATCTTGGATGTACATCCTTGCCTTTCATGTCTTGAAATACTTATTACCAGCACTTCTTTCCTGCAAGGTTTCTTTGGAGAAATCAACTAATAGTCTAATGGGAACTCCTTTGTAGATAACCCTTTCCTTTTCTCTTGATGCTTTTAAGATTCTCTCCTTATCTTTAATCTTGGGTAATGTAATTATGATGTGCCTTGGTGTGTGCTTTCTTGAGTATAACTTCTTTGGGACTCTCTGAGCTTCCTGGGCTCCCTGGTAGTCTATTTCCTTTGCAGATTGGTGAAGTTCTCCATAATTAGTTTTTCAAATAAGTTTTCAATTTCTTCATCATTCTCTTCTTCTGGCAGCACTATGATTTGGATTTTGGATATTAAATTTGTCCCAGAGGTTCCTAAGCCTCTTATTATGCTTTTTTGAATTCTTGTTTCTTCATTCTGTCCTGGTTGCCTGATTATTTCTTCTTTCTGGTCCAATCTGCTGATTTGAGACCCAATTCCCTTCCCATCACTGTTGGTTCTCTTTACATTTCCTTTAATTAACTATTCATATCCTTCACTTTTTCCTCTGTTTTGCAGCCATACTCAACCATTTCTGTGAGCATCTTTTTTTGAAGTTTAATTGTATTATTTATTTTTTGAATTATATTGTTGTTCAATTAGAGTTGTCTGCGTTTTCTCCCACGACTCTCCACCTACCCCAGCGAAACACACCTCCCTCCCTCATTTCAACTCCCCCCCTTGGTTTTGTCCATGTGTCCTTTATAGTAGCCCCTAAAAACCCTTCCCCTCATTGTTCTCTCCCACCTCCCCTCTGGTTACTGTGAGACTGTTCTTAATTTTAATGTCTCTGGATATATTTTGCTTGTTTTTTTTCTTTTGTTGATTATATTCCAGTTAAAGGTGAGATCATGTGGTATTTGTCCTTCAAGACCTGGCTGATTTGATTTAGTATAATGCTCTCCAGTTCCGTCCATGGTGTTGCAAAGGGTAGGAGCTCCTTCATTCTCTCTACTGCATAGTTTTCCATTGTTTAAATGTACCACAGTATTTTGATCCATTCATTCACTGATAGGCACTTAAGTTGCTTCCAGAACTTGGCTATTGTAAATTGTGCTGCTACGAACACTGGGGTGCATAGGTACTTTTAGATTGGTGTTTCAGGGTTCTTAGGATATAATTCCAGCAGAAGAATTGCCATGTAAAAAGGCAGCTCCATCTTTAGTTTTCTGAGGAAATTCCATACTGCTTTCTACAGCAGCTGCACCAGTCTGCAATCCCACCAAAAGTGCACTAAGGTTCCCTTTTCTCCACATCCTCTCCAATACTTGTTTGTTGATTTGTTTATGATGTCCATTCTCACCAGTGTTAAGTGATATCTCATTGTGGTTTTAATTTGCATCTCTCTGATGGCTAGTGCTGCTGAGCATCTTTCCATATGTCTCTGGGCCCTCTGTATGTCCTCCTTGGAGAACTGTCTGTTCAAGTCCTTTGCCCATTTTTGATTTTTTTTTTGTCTTCCTGGAGTGTAGTCCTCAGAGTTCTTTATATATTTATATATTTTGGAGATTAAACCCTTATCTGAGGTATCATTGGCAAATATGTTTTCCCATATAGTTGGTTCTCCTTTTATTTCAATGTTGTTTTATTTAGCCACACAGGGGCTTTTTATTCTGATGGGGTCCTATTTGTTCATTCCTTTCTCTTATGACCCTTGCTTTAGGGAACATATCAGCACTCTACAAGATGCTGCTCCTTGGAATGTCTGAGATTTTCCTGCTGATATTTTCCTCTGGGACTTCTATGGTGTCACAACTTATATTCAACCCTTTTATTCACCTTGAATTTATTTTTGTGTATGGTGTAAGTTGGTGATCAAGTTTCATTTTTTTTTTTTTTGCATGGAGCTGTCCAGATCGTCCAACACTATTTGTTGAATAAGCTATGTTTGCTCCATTGTATGCTGCTGCCCACTTTGTTAAATATTAATTGGCCATAGAGGCTTGGGTTTATTTGTGGGTTTTATGTTTTGTTCCACTGGTTTATGTGTGGGTTCTTATGCCAGTACCAAGCTGTTCTGATTATAGTGGCCTTATAATACAGCTTGATATCAGGTATTGTGATCCCTCCTACTTTCATCTTCTTTCTCAAAAAAAAAAATTGTGTGCCTAGTCAGTGTTGTTTATGGTTCCATAAAATTTTCTGAAATGATTGTTCTATATCTGTAAATTATGTCTATGATACTTTAATAGGGATTGCATTGTATCAATAAATTGCTTTGGGTAGTATGGGCATTTTGATAATGTGAATTCTTCCAAACCGTGAACATGGTACACATTTCCATTTGTTTCTCTTCCTTAATTTCTTTCTTCAGTGTTGTCTAGTTTTCTGACTACATATCTTTTGCCTGCTTGTTTAGGTTTATTTCTAGGTACTTTATTATATTCTTGCTATATAAATGGGATTTTTGTCCTGATTTCTGTTTCTGATATTTCATTTTTGGTGAGCAAAAGTACCTTTGATTTCTGAATATTCACTTTGTATCCCACTCTTTTGCTAAATTCATTTATTAGGTCGAGCAGTTTTTTGGTGGAGCCTATAGGATGTTCTATGTACACTATTATGTAATCTGTAAACAATGACAGTTTTACTTACTTCTTTTCAATTTGGATGCCTTGTATTTCTCTTTTGTCTGATGCTGTGGCTAGGACTTCCAATACAATGTTAAATAGGAGTGTGGAAGTAGACATCCTTGTCTTGTTCCTGATCTTATTGGGAAAGCTCTATGTTTCTGCACATTGAGTATGATGTTGGCTGTAGGTCTCTCATATGTGGCCTTTATAATGTTGAGGAATGCTCCCTCTACAGAATTCCCACTTTTTGAGGGCTTTTATCACAAATGGGTGCTGTACCTTATCAAATGCTTTTCCCACATCTCTTCATATGATCGTGTGATTTTTGTCTTTCCTTTTGTTTATGTGATGTATTACATTTATTGATTTGTGAATATTGTACCATCCTTGCATCCCTGGAATGAATCCCACTTGGTCATGACATATGATATTTTTACTGTATTGCTGGATGTGGTTTGCCAATATTTTGTTTAGGATTGTAGCATCTGTGTTCATCAGCGATATTAGCCTGACATTTTCTTTCTTATATCTTTATCTGGTTTGGGGATTAGAATGATGCTGGCTTCATAAAAGAGTTTGGGACTATTCCATCTTTTTGAATTTTTTTTAATAATTTGTGAAGGATCAGGTTGACTCTTACTTAAATGCTTTGTAAAATTCTCCTGTAAAACTGTCTAGTCCAGGGCTTTTGTTTGTAGGAAGCTTTTTTGTTTACTGTTATTTCAGTTGCTGTTATTGGTCTGTTAAGTCTTTCTGGTTTTTCTTCATTCAATTTTGAAGATTACATTTCTGTAGAAATTTGTCCATTTCCCCTAGGTTTTCAAAGTTTTTGGCATATAGTTCTTCATAGTAATTTCTTACAATCCTTTGTGTTTCTGCGGTGTCAGTTGTAACCTCTCTTTCATTTCTGATTATGTTTATTTGGGTTCTCTCTCTTTTTTCTTGATGAGTCTGCTTAAAGGCTTGCCAATTTTGTTTATGTTTTGAAAGAACCAGCTCCTTGATTGATTGAACCTCAGAATTATGCTTTTACTCTCTATGTCATTTAATTCTGCTCTGCTCTTGGTTATTTCCATGCTTTTACTTGCTCTGAGCTGTCTTTGTTGTTGTTCCTTGAGTTCTTGTAGGCATAGGGTTAGGTTGTTTATTTGAAATGTTTCTATCTTTTTTAGGTAGGCCTGTATCACTAAAAATGTCCCTCTGAGGACTGCCTTTGCTGTGTCCCATAAGTTTTGAGTTATTGTGAGTTCATTTTCATTTTCTTCCAGGAAATTTTTGATATCTTTCTTAATCTCATTCTTGACCCATTCATTGTTTAATAGCATGCTATTCAATCTCCAAGAGTTTAAATGCTTTGTTTTTTTTTTTTCTTTGAGGTTGATTTCTAATTCCAATCCCTTGAGATCAGAGAAAATGCTTGATATGGTTTCAGTTTTCTTGGACTTGTTGAGGTTTGTTTTGTGTCCTATTATGTGGTCTATCTTTGAAAATGTTCCATATGTATTTGAAAAGAATATGTATTTTGCTTCCTTGGGATAATCAGTTAAGCATCAGTGTGTGTGTGTGTGTGTGTGTGTGTGTGTATAATCAGTTAATTATCAGTATATATATATATCAGTATTTTATATATATATATATAATACTGATATATATATATATATATATATATATATATATATATATATATATATATCAGTTAAGTCCATTTCATCTAGGACATTGTTCAATGCCATAATATCTTTTTTTGATATTTTGTTTGGACGATCTGTCCATTTTTGACAGTGGGGTATTGAAATCCCCTAGTATAATTGTATTGCTGTCAATATCTTTCCTGAAATCCTTCAAGATTTTCTTTATATTTTTGGGTGCTCCTATGATGGGTGCATATATATATTTACAATGTTTATGTCTTTTTGATGGATTATTCCCTTGAGTATTATGAAGTGACCTTCTGGATCTCCTTTTATGGCTCTTTTTTTGAAGTCTGTATTGTCTGACATGAGTATTGATATGCTGGCTCTCTTTTCCTGTGCATTGTCTTGGAAAATTTGTTTCTAGCCCTTAACTTTCAGTCTGTGTAGATCTTTTGTTCTGAGGTGGGTCTCTTGTGGGCAGCATATGTGTGGGTCTTGCTTTCTTATCCATTTGGCTATTCTATGTTTTTTGATTGGGGAATTCAATCTATTTACATTTAAGGTTATTATTGATAGGTACTTATTCATTGCCATTTTTCATACCTGTGTTCCCCTCTCCCTCTGTTTCCCTTGCTGTTCTTAAAGCACTCCCTTTAGCATCTCTCACAGAGCTGGTTTGGAAGAGGTATGTTCTTTGAGGCTTCTTTTGTTCAGAAAGCTCCTTATTTGGCCTTCCATTTTAATTGAGAGTCTTGCTGGATAGAGTTGTCTTGGTCACAGGCCCTTACTTTTCATTACTCAGCATATTTCTTTCCCTTCCCTTCTGGCTTGGAGAATTTCCATTCAGAAATCCGCTGCTAGCCTTATTGGGGCTCTCTTGCATGTAACTTCTTGTTTGTTCCTTGCTGCCTTTAAAATGATCTCTTTGTCTTGTAATTTTGCCACTTTAATTATGTTGTATGTTGAAGTGGACCTTTTTGGGTTCCTCTTGATTGGGACTCTCTCTGTGTCCTGGATTTGTGTGACTATTTCTCTCATAAAGTTAGGAATGCTTTCCATCATTACTTTTTCAAACAGGTTTCCTATGCCTTGCTCTTATTCTTCTCCTTCTGGTATCCCTATTATATAGGTATTATTATGTTTCATGTTGTCCTGCATTCCCCTTAACCCCATTTCATTCTTTCTGAGTCTGTTTTCTGTTTCTTGCTTATTCTAAGTGTTCTTTGATACTTTGTCCTCCAGTTCGCTTATCCAATACTCTGCTTCATCTAGCCTGATTTTGATTCCTTCTGGTGTGTTCTTCAGTTTAGAAATTGTATTCTTCATTTCTTTCTGGCCCTTTTTGATTATTTCTGTATCCCTTTTTTTATGCTGATATAGTTTTCAGTAAGTTCATTTTTTCTCTGTATATTCTGGTAATTCTCTTTGAGTTCATTGAGGTTCCTGATAACCATTGCTTTGAAATCAATATCTGATAGTTGAGTTGCCTCTATTTCATTTAGCATTCTTTCTGAGGCTTCCTCCTTTCCTTTCATTTGGGGATTGTTTCTTTGTCTTCCCATTGCTTGTGAGACTCTTCTTGTCTGCCTCTGCTTCTTAAATTGACTCCCTGGGTTTACGGTGTGAACCTCTATGGTAGAAGACCTGTGAGATTGAGTGGTGCAGTCTGCTTGATCTCCTGAACTTGCTAGTCTTTGTCTAACATTTTTGCTGGCTGGCTGTATGCCTTTAGGATTTAATTATTGTTGGGTCTTTCTTTGGTGGCTCCTCCCCTCCAGATGTTTAACTGAGAGTCACTCTACCATGTCTTGTATTCTGTTGTGAAGCTGTGAACAGATTGTGTTGAAGCTGGGTCTTCTGTCTGTGTGAGGTTTTGAGGCTTCTCTCTCACTCTTGTCCAGTTGTTTGTTCTGAGTAATTTTTCCACCATTTAGTTGTGTTTCCAGATTGGGCCTAAGTGGGGGTTCATATGCCTTCCACTCCCTCCTTCACCTTCTTCCATATTATCTGTTCCTTTGTTGGTGAGTTTCCTCTTCCAGCAGGTATACTTGTGTCCCCAGCTCTCCCAAATAGCCATATGACGAGGCATGGGACAATGTCCTGAACAAAGATTTGTCTATCTTTGTGGAGTTTCAGGCCAGGCTTGGGGGCACCTGGAAGTGCCATAGTTCACCAACCTGGAACCTTCTGTTTTTTAATTTGTTTTTGTCCTTTTTTGTCCTTTTTTTTTTGGTTGTTTGAGGATACACAGTGTATCTACCTATACTTCCATCTTTGCCAGAAATCCACAAAAGGACTTTGATAAAATCCAGCACCCACTTATAAGGAAAACTCTCATAAAGGTGGGAAAGAGTAAACACACTTAAATATAATAAAGGTCATATATGGCAAACCAACAGCCAGCATCATACTCAATAGGCAAAAAATGTAAACTTTCCCCTTAAGATCAGGAATAAGACAGGGCTTTCTGTTTTTACTTCTTATTCAGTACAGTACTGGAAGTCCTAGCTACAGCAATCATACAAGAAGAAGAAATTAAAAGCATCAAAATTGGAAAGGAAAGACATGGGGAGATGTTGGCAAGGTACATGGGATCTGAGCCCACTTTCTCATGCACTTAACTGAAACACATAGCCAGTCTTCCGAGGAACAGCATGAACAGCCAACACAAACCCTGCTGATAGGAAGTTTGGAAGCCAAAAGTTGCAGAAGATGCTTAAATACCTATGGTAAATAGATTTTGTAGGCCCACATGAAAGTCCCTGGCCCTTGCACCGGAGACTGCAGCTGCCACAGGAGCACTAGAGGAGAGCCAGATCAATGATTTCAACATAGTGGCTCCCTCCCTTCCCAGAGCAGAGAAGTCACAGATCCACCTCAGGGAAAACCTGTATGAAAAAGTTGCTAGTGGGATAAAGAGGCAGTAAGGGACACAAAGCCAGTGGTGTACCCCAACTTGGGTGGCTGTCACCAGCTGGGACAGTACCAAAGTAATTGGGGACCTTGGTGACAGTTGGAACTGGAAGAAGAGATGTGCCATGACTAGCCATGACTCAGGTAGACTCTAGCCTGGTCAGCAACTCAATCTGTGTCAAAAGCCAAGCACTTGTTGGGAATGGCAAGCTACACCCAAGGAACTTCTTTCAAAACAGGATCTCAGCTACTGTGTTAGGACCTAAAGCACACAGGAATCTCCTGCAGAAAGACCTTGTGTGGACAGGGTCCTGGTGAGCACAGTGGCCTGGCCAGCAAGGAGGGAGGAGAAGGGGCATGATTCGTTCCCACTCAGTGCAGCTCACAGACTGATCAAAGGGTAGCAAAATGAAGTGGATTATTGGTGCCAGCCTGCCACACATGCAGAGAGTGGGCAGTACACACTGCAAAGCACTCAGATGGCATGGGCTGGAAACTGGGTACCAATGAGTATTGTAGCCTAGGTTGAGCCCACATTCTCGTGGAACCACAAGGAAGGAAAAGAAAATGGAGCTCAGCTCCCCTCTGCCTGTAGGATCTGGGAAGACCTGCAGAATCCACTTGGCAAGTTAAAGTCAGTGGGAGGCTTTTGTCCCCCCTAAGAGTAAGACAATAAAACCTGGAGCTCTGAGAAAACCAGAGACAGATCCAGAAAGAAGTCAGAAGATGAACACCCATAGCTGAGACAAATATCACTTTGTTACCTTTCAGAACTTGCACTTTTTATTTCTTTTCTTTCCATTCAAGTCATTTATTTTTGTTTTACTTGTTTGTTTGATTTCATTGTTTGATTTTTTCTTTATTCTCCCTTTCATATTACATTGCAATTTTTTCTTCTTTCACTTCACTCATATTCCAAATAACACACGACTCTTTGTCTTTTACTTTTCATTTTTTATTTAGATTATATATTTCTTATCATAGTATTGCTATTCCAAATCCAACACAGTACCCTTCCCTGGACTTAATCCTCTTCATCATTTTCCTGAGCTTTATTACTCTTGTGGTTGACTTTGTTTTCTTACACACTACATTAAGTTTCTATTCTATACTCTCTATTTCTCCTCTATCTAACCTCACATAAGTCCTCTGCTTTCTAAAGTCAGGTCATATTTTCTTTTACCATCTAATAAGAGTATTATCTCTTTTTCACCTTTTATAAAGAGTGGCTGGTTGGGTGAAATATCCCAGTTGTTGTCATACTTCTCCAAAGGATCTCCAATTTGTTCACTACTTGTTAGTTCTTCAAATCCCATAGAATACTCTCTTGCTGTCTTACTCCATTTTACCTTTGCCTTATGTCTGATCAGTTGAGTAAGAAATTTTATCTCATTGCTTTTTCTCTCCATTTTTTATCTTACTTTTTCCTCTGTATTTTTTCCTCTCTCTCAACCTGAGCTTTACTCTGTATTCTTATCAATTTTCCTACACCATCCTCTCAAAATAACTTTTTGTTACTGTAGATATTTCATACTCACTTTTTGATTTTCTACAATGTTCTTATTACTGTTCCACCTTTATTAAATTTCATTTGGTTGGTGTTGCTGTGGGTATTCCTCCAATTTCACTTCCATTGTTGCTGTACCTTTACAATTTTAAGTAAAACTCATAGTATACTTTTTGTTCTTCTAACCCCATTGTGTCCATTACCCTTGCTTGTTTTACTTACTTTGTAATTTTGCTCTCTCCATTTCTTCACCTCAATTTTATCCCAACTCTGATCAATTCTCCTCCCTCTTACCATACAACGACATTTTCCCCTTTTCAGTCATTTCATATTCCCTTTGTCATGTCACATAATATCTGCGATTCGTCTTCTCATTTATTAATCTTAGTTCTATTGCAGTTAAGACTGCTGAAATGGTAGGTGGACCTATTAGCTGACATATGTTTGATGGTCTGGTAATACCACTTTATCAACCAACACCTGTACAGCAGCATACAAAAAAAGGTGGGACTGATGAATACCAGTAAAGCTGCTGAATGGGAGAACACATCAGAAAAGGACCCACCATCATGTAAAGCACAAGTACAAAAAGAGTTGTCACCAACAGAAGAAATGGCAACCCTAGAGCATCCAGAGAAGGAGATAAAAGAGACTTAACCACTGAGTCTCAAAAAACTCCTACCACAGTTTACCCCATGAATATAGGCAGGCAAAGAAGAGCATACACAGCTTCAGAAACTAACAAAAAGAGTAATCTCAAATGGGGAGAAAAAGAAAAAGCGTTCAATCAAATGGAATGGAAAACACCCCAGTAAAATAGATCAGTGAAATGCAGGGAAGCAAATTATCATACACAGAGTTCAAAAGAATGGTTTTAAGAATGCTCAAGTAACTCTCTGACAACTACAAGGAACTCAGTGGGAACTACAACAGTATGAAAGAGGAACTTGAAACTGTAAACAAGAAACAGGAAAAATGTAGAAAACAATTATTGAAAAAATTATAGTAGGATGAATTACAAGCAGCTTGGATGAAGCAGAGGACTGAATTAATGAGATGGAAGACAAGGTAAAAAGAAATACCCAGGGAAAGGAGGTGCATGAAAAAAAGACTTAAAAAATCTGAAGAAAGCTTAAGGGAACCAAAAGCATGAAACGCAAAAAACATTCGAATAACAGCAATACCAGAAGAAGAAGAAAAGAAACAAGGGAAAGAAACCCTGTTTGAAAAAATAATGACAGAAAACTTCCTGAACCTGGATAGAGGAAAAGCCACACAATTTCAGGAGGCACAGAGAGTCCCAATGAAGGTTAACCCAAAGAGGCCTACTCCAAGACACATCATAATTCAAATGACAAGTTTTAAAGACAAAGAGAGAATCTTAAAGGCATGAGAAGAGAAACAGAAAATAACATACAACTTGGGCAACTTATAGAAATTTCTTATCAGATATATCTTCCCAGGCATGGGAGGCAAAAAAAGAAATAAACAAATGGGACTTCATCAAATTAAACAGTTTTACAAAACAAGAAATCATCAACAAAATAAAAAGACAACACACAGAATGGGAGAATATATTCACCAATACATCTCTAATAGGATTAACATCCAAAATTCATAAAGTACATACAAAACTCAATGCCAAATGAAAAACAACAAATAACCCAGTTATACTAGGTGCAAAGGATCTAAATAGACCTGTATCCAAACAGGACATGTAGAATGCCAATAGACATATGAAAAGATGCTCAACATCACTGATAATCAGATAAATGCAAATAGAAACCACAATGAGATACCATCTCACACCTGTCAGAATGGCTATCATAAATATATCAACAAACAATAAGTCCTGGTGAAGATGTGGAGAAAGGGGAATCCTTTTGCATCCTTAGTGGGAATGCAGACTGGTGCAGCCACTGTGGAAAGCAGTATAGAGATATCTCAAAAAATTAAAAGTGCAACTGCCTCTTGACCCAGAAATCCCACTTTTGGGGATATCCAAAGGAACCCAAAACAGTAACTTGAAAGAACATAAGAATCCCTATGTTCATTGCAGTGTTATTTCCAATCTCCAAGTTATGGAAGCATTCCAAGTGCCCATCAATAGACAATTGAATCAAACTACTATGAGACACTTACACAATGGAATTATACTAGGCTGTAAAAAAAAAGAATAAAATTTTACCCTTTGCAACAGAATGGAGCAACCTGGAGAACATTATTCTAAGTGAGATAATTCAATCAGAGAAATGCACTTTCTATATAATTTCACTCATATGTTGAATCTAATGAACAAACTGAAATAACAAGCAAAACAGAGATAGACTAATAGATGGAGGACACATTATAGCTAGTTGGGTGGGTGGAGGTGAGAGAGTGGAGGGGTTGAGCATAAAGGAAAAAGGACTCATGGACATGGACAACAGTGTGGTGATTGCTGAGAGGAGGGGAGTGTAAAGAGACCAAGTGGTAATGGAAAAAACATAATCAAGAGGAAATTAAGGAAAACAGAAAAAAGAAAGAGAAAACCTTAGTGCAGTGGTCCCCTTTTTGGAACCAGGGGGTGGTTTTTTGGAAGACAATTTTTCCATGGACCATGGGAGAGGGGATGTTTTCAGGATGGCTGAAGTGTGTTACATTTATTGTATACTTTATTTATATTATTATTACATAGTAATATATAATGAAATAACTATATTACTCATCATAATGCAGAATCAGTGGGAGCTGTAAGTTTGCTTTTGTGCAACTAGATGGTCCCCTTTGGGGGTGGTGGGAGACAGTAATACCTGAAGTGTGTTGCTTATGTCCAGTCTACTCTATAATCTTATTTTGATTGCCATCACAGCAGAAAACTCTGCTTCATGAGGACAGGACCTTGGAAATGGATGCAGGCTTTTCACTGCTTTTGTGCTAGTCTCAGGATAATCTACCTTGACACTGTCCCTTGTGTACAGAGAGTTGAAGTTGCCTCAAACATACTTTTAAAGCCACTGTCCCTTGTAATTTCAAGCTGTTGATCCTCTTCTAACATGGACAAAGTTGATTCACCTGGCTTATTCACAAATGGGTTGCAGACCCATTTCTTCCCAGTTCGTGGTCTTTGTTGTTGTTGTTGTTGTTGTGAACTAATTCTCAACTCTTTTGAAAGCTGAGGTAGATGATCATACACCTGCTGGGAGGGAAAAGGTCTTGGCTCAGTCTGTTTCAAAATCTCTGCTAATGTTAGAAACATGTCAAAAATTCCAATCCTCATTTGTCATCTCCATGATTCCAGTTTGGCTTTGAATGCAGCCATGCTATCCACTGACTTGAACATTGTTGTGATTCTCCCTTGATGTGACAAAATTGAGTTCATTGAGTAGGTTGATTATGGCACACAAGTAAGCAAATTTTGCAATCCAGGCTGCAAATATGGCAGCGAGGTATGTGGGAGAGGAGCCCAGTTCTCCCTGTGCCCAGCTAGAACACCTAGCTAATCTTCTGAGGAACAGAGTGAACAGCCAACAGAATCCCAGCTTATATGAAGTTTGGGGGCCAAAAATTGCAGAGGACATTGAAAACCAGATGGTGAGGAGAGTGCACTGGGACAGTAAGGTCCCTGGGATCTGTACGGGGACCAAGGCATCTGTGACCCTTGGCCTGGTGCCTGCCACAGGATATGGGGAGGAGAGGTACATGACCAGCTCCCTCTCCTACCAGAGCACGGAGGGCACTTCAGCCCCAGGAGGGACCTGAATGCTTGAAACCACTGGGGGGGGGAGAGGTAAAGTGGGAGACACACAGAGGTGGTATACATCCACTGGGACTGTGGACGCTGGCAACAGAATAATTGAGGTGCAAGGTGACACCTGGAGAAGGGAGGAGTTGGGCAGTGTAGAACCCTGACTTGGATAGTCTCCAGACTGGTTGGAAAGTAAGGCTGTATGAAAAACCATGCACTTGTTAAGAATGGTGGGCAGCTGCATTGTAAGGAACTCCTGAGAAGCAGCTTGCTCACCCTGAGAATGATTTTGCTGCACACATTCAGAAGCTGAGATGCCATATGGAACTGTGCCCCTGAGCTTGTCTCGTGCTGCACACTCAGAGGCTGAGTAGCACAAGGGAACAGCTTTCCCGAGATTGACTCACGCTGCTTGCCCAGAGACTGAGTGGCTGATTTGAGCCTGGCAGCTCATGGAGTACCTGGGCCACATGCTGGGAAACTGAATGTTGTGGCCCACACCTGGTCCCCATCCTCACAAAACCAAAGGGAGGGAGAAAAGTGAAGCTGAGTCCCCCTCTTCCTGTGGCATCTAGGAAGGCCAGTAGAACTCACTGAATAGATTGAAAGTCAGCAGGAAGCTTATTTTTTTTTGTTTCCTCTCACTTTTTACTTCCTTTTTCTTCTTCCCTCAAGTGAGACAATAAGATGTGGAGTTAGGAAGGGTCCAGAGACAGATCTAAAGGGGGAGCACAAGGCTAACCACAAATATTGAGAAACTGGGACAAATGTCACTTTTCTATCCCATAGAGCTGGCAATTTATTGTTTATATGTATTATTATATTTTCTTTATTTTTACCACTTTTATTTTACTAGTATTTTTTAAATTTCTCTTCCTTATGTTTAGTTATGCTTGTTTTATTTCTGTACTTAAATGCATTGTTTGACTGGTTTTCCTTATTCTCCCTTTATTGTATATTGATTTTCCTTCTTTCACTTCAACACTGTTCCAATAACGTACATACACATCTTGATTGGGTACTTTTGATTCTGGTTATCCAAATCATTTATTTCTTGTCATGTTATTGCTGTTCCGGTAATATTATAAACAATTGTCATTCCATACAATTATACATACCACACAGCAACCATCCCTGATCTTACCCCACTTTACTTTAATCCTGAGAATTATTATTGTTGTGGTTAACTCTATTCTCCCTCACACTATGCCTACACTTTATCCTTTACTCTAACTATATCTCATCATCTATCCTTGCATAAGCCATGTTTTCTGGATTCAGCTCATAATCCTCTTCCCCTCTAACAAGAGTTTTATCTCTCTTTCACCTTTTATAAGAAGTGGCTAGTTGAGTGAAATATCACAGTTAACTCTATACTTAACCAAAGAATCTCTTATCTCTTCTCTACTTGCTGGTTCATTAAATCCCATAAAATACTGTCCCACTATCTTAATCCATTTTACCTACTCCCTACTACTGATAATATACAAGGATAGGTGGGAGCTGTGAACATCAGGATACTTGCTGGAGGAGAGAAACCATCAACAAAGGAATCACCAAAGGTAGAAACCCATGTACATTAAGAGAGCCCACACAAAGAGAAGAAAGTGCAATCCTAGAGTGTCCAGACAAGAATACCAAAGAGACCACAACACTGAACCCCATAGAATTCCTACTATAAAAGTTCACCCTACAAAGGCAGCTAGTGAAGCAAAGCATCAGGAAATGAAGACATAACAAAAAAAAAAAAAAGAGTCAACTAAAATGGAGAGACAAAAGAATACATCCAATCAAAAGGAATGGAAGAGTCCCCACTAAAAGAGCTAAAAGAAATGGAAGTAACCAAACTATCAGATATAGAATTCAAAATAATGGTTACAAAGATGCTGAAGGAACTCACAAACAACTACAAGGAACTGAGTGAGAATTACAGCACTATGAAAAAGAAAATAGAAACTATAAATGGCAAGAAGGAAGAAATGGACAACAAAATCTTGGAAATAAAAAAACACACTAGAAGGAATTAAAAGCAGGCTGGATGAAGCAGAGGATCAAATCAGTGAGCTGGAGGACAAGGTAGAAAAAAACACCCAGAAAGAGCAAGAAACAGAAAGTAGACTCCAAAAGAACAAACAGGTGATAAGTGAGCTGCAAGACACACGAAACATAATAATACTGGTATAATAAGGATTCCAGTAGGAGAAGAAGAAAAGCAAGGAATAGAAAACCTGTTTGAAAAAGTAATGATGGAGAATTTCCCTAATTTGATGAGAGAAAAAGTCATACAAATCCAGGAAACACAGAGTTCCAATCAAGAGGAACCCAAAGAGGCCCACTTCAAGACACATCTTAACTAAAATGACAAAATTTGAAGATAAAGAGAGAATCCTAAAGTCAGTAGGGAGCCTTGATGAGACCAGAAGCTGGCTTCTCAAAGACAATGTTCCAAGACAAATGAGAATGTCAACAAATATTACAAGCAACAAAAACCAAAGACCTGCAACCAAGAATATTTTATCAAGCAATGCTCTCAATTAAAATGGAGGCCCAAATAAGGAGTTTCCTAGACAAAAGAAGTCTAAAAGAATACACCTCTACCAAAGCACCTCTGCAAGATATAGTAAACAGTCTGCTTTAAGAAAAGGAAGAAAAACAGTGAGAGAGAAATACAGGTATGGAAAAATGGCAAAGAATAAGTGCCTATCAATAATAACCTTAAACATAAATGGATTAAGTGTCCCAATTGAAAGACATAGAATAGCTGAATGGATAAGAAAGCATGACCCACACATGTGCAGCCTACACAGACCCACCTCAGAACAAAAGACCTATACAAACTGGAAGTGAAGGACTTGAAACAAATATTCTTAAAAAAATGGAAAGGAGAAAAGAGCCGGGATAACAATAATCATATCAGACAATACAGACTTTGAAAAAGGGCCATAATAAGAAGGTCACTTCATAATACCCAAAGGAATAATGCATCAAGAAGATATAAACATTGTGAATATGCATGCACCCAACATAGGAGCACCCAAATACATAAAGAAAATCATAGAGGATTTCAAAAAGATACAGACAGCAGCACACTTATACTAGGGGATTTCAACAAACCAGTGTCAAAAATGGGTAGATCTTTAAAACAAATTATCAAAGATAATGTGGCATTGAACAATGTCCTAGATCAAATGAACTAAACTGATATACATGTAGAGCTTTTCATTCCAAAGAAGCAAATTACATATTCTTTTCAAAAGCACATGGAACATTTTCAAAGTTAGACCACTTGATAGGACACACAAAAAGCCTCAACAACTTCATGAATATTGAAATCATTTCAAGCATTATCTCTGACCAAACGACTGTGAAACTAGAAACCTACCTCAAGAAAAAAAAAAAAAAACCTAAAAATCACTCAAACTCATGGAGATTCAATAGTGTGCTATTAAGCAATGAATGGGTCAAGAATGAGACCAAGGAAGAGATCACAAATTTTCTGGAAGCAAGTGAAAATGAATTTACCACAACCCAAAACTTATGTAACACAGTGAATACAGTCCTGGGATGGAAGTTCATAGTGATACAGGTCTACCTAAAAAGATAGAAACATTTCAAATAAACGACCTAACCCTATGCCTACAAGAACTTGAGGAACAACAACAAAGATAGCCCAGAGCAAGTAGAAGGATGGAAATAACCAAGATCAAAGCTTAATTAAACAACATAGAGACTAAAAACACAATTCTAAGGATCAATAAATCCAGGAGCTGATTCTTTCAAAACATAAACAAAATTGGCAAGCCTTTAATCAGACTCATCAAGAAAAAAAAAAAAGGATCCAAATAAACACAATGAGAAATGAAGGAGGAGAGATTACAACTTATACCACAGAAATACAAAGAATTCTAAGAAATTGTTATGAATAACTATGCGCCAAGAAATTTCAAAACCTAGGTGAATATACAATTTTCTAGAAAAATATAATCCTCCAAAACTGAATGAAGAAGAAGCAGGAAGCCTGAACAGGCCTATAACACCTGATGAAGTTGAAGCAGTAATCAAAAAACTCCCAACACACAAAAGCCCTGGACCAGAGAGTTTCACAGGAGAATTCTACAAAGCATTTAAGGAAGAAATAACCCCTATCATTCACAAATTATTCCCAAAAATTCAAGAAGATGGAATAGTCCCAAACTCTTTTATGAAGCCAGCATGATCCTAATCCCAAAACCAGATAGGCATAAGAAAGAAAATGTCAGGCCAATATTGCTGATGACCATAGGCGCTAAAATCCTCAACAAATATTAACAAACTGCATCCATAAATACAGTAAAAATATCACACACCATGATCAAGTGGGATTCATCCCAAGGATGCATGGATGGCACAATATTCACAAATTAATAAATGTAATACATCACATAAACAAAAAGAAAGACCAAAATGGCAAGATCATATTGATAGATGTGAAAAAAGCATTTGATAAGGTACAACCCCCAATACAATAAAACACACACACACACACACACACACTCATCAAAGAGGGAATAGAGGCAGCATCGCTCACAATAATAAAGGACATATACAAGAGACCTAGAACCAACATCATACTCAATGTGGGAAAACTAAAAACTTTCCCACTAAGTTCAGGAACAAGACAAGGTTGTCCACTTTCACCAGTTCTATTCAACATATTATTGGAAGTCCTAGCCTCAGCAATCAGACAAGAAAAGGAAATAAAAGGCATCCAAATTGGAAAAGAGGAAACAAAACACTCATTGTTTGCAGATGACATGATAGTGTACAAAGAAAATTATATAGACTCCACCAAAAAACTGCTTGACCTAATAAATGAATTTGACAAAACAGCAGGATACAAAGTCAATATTCAGAAAACGGAAGCATTTTTGTCAACCAACAATGAAATATCAGAAACAGAAATCAGGATAGTAATCTCATTCATATAGCAACAAGGAAAATTAAATTCCTGGGAATAAACCTAACCAAGGAGGTTAAAACCTGTACTCAGAAAACTACACAACACTGAAGAAAGTAATTACATAAGACATAAACAAATGGAACCATTTATTGTGTTCATGGATCAAAAGACTTACCATCATCAAAATGTCCATACTACCCAAAGCAATTTATAGATTCAATGCAATACTTATTAAAGTACCAATGACATATTTCACAGATATAGATCAAATAATGCAAAAATTATATGGAACCATAAGCAACCACAAACAGCTGAAGCAATTTTTAGAAAAAAGGAGCAAAATAGGAGGGATCACATTACCTGATACCAAACTGTATTACAAGGCCACTGTAATCAAAACAGTCTCTTACTGGCATAACAACAGACACATGGACAAATGAGACAGAATAGAGAGCCCATAAATAAACCCAAGGCTCTACGGTCAATTAATATTTGACAAGGGGGGCAGAAGCATAAAATGGATCAAATGTAGCCTCTTCAATAAATGGTGTTGGGAGAGCTGGACAGCTACATGCAAAAAAATGAAACTTGATCACCAACTTACGCCATACACAAAAATAAATTCAAGGTGGATACAAGACTTAAATATAAGTAGTGACACCATGAGAATCCTAGAGGAGAACATAGGCAGGAAAATCTCAGGTATTTTATGCAGCAACATTTTTACTGATATGTCCCCTAGAGCAAGGGACATAAAGAAAAGAATAAACAAGTGGGATCTCATCAAAATAAAAAGCTTCTGCATGGCTGAAGAAAACAGCATTAAAATGAAAAGAGAACCAACTGTATGGGAAAACATATTTTCCAATGATAACTCACACAAGGGTTTGATCTACAAAATATATAAAGAACTCACACAACTCCACTCTAATAAAACAAGCAACCCAATTAAGAAATTGGCAAAGGACATTTATAGACACTTCTCCAACATGGACATTCAGAGGGTCCAGAGACATATGTAAAGATGCTCAGTATCACTAGTCATCAGAGAGATGAAAATTAAAACTACAATGAGATACCACCTCACACCTTTGAGAATGGCCATCATAAACAAAGCAACAAACAATTATTGGAGAGGTTGTGGATAAAAAGGAATCTTAGTGCACTGTTGATGGGAATGCACACTTCTACAACTATTATGGAAACCAGTATGGAATTTCCTCATAGAACTAAAAATGGAATGACCTTTGACCTGGCAAATTCACTGCTAAGATTATATCTTAAGAACCCTGAAACACCAACCCATAAAAACCTATGCACCCAGTGTTCATAACAGCACAATTTACAATAACAAGTGCTAGAAGCAACCTAGGACCCATCAGTAAATGAATGAATCAAACAACAATGGTATATTTACACAATGGAATTCTACACAACAGAAAGAAGGAGCTTCTACCCCTTGTGACAATGTGGACAGAACTGGAGAGCATTATGCTAAGTGAAATAAGCCAGAAGGTGAAAGACAAATACCATAAGATCTCACCTTTAACTGGAACCTAATCAACAAATTGAACAAGCAAGCAAAATATAACCAAAAACATCAAAATGAGAACAGGCTGACAGTGACCAGAGAGGAAAGGTGAGTGGATATGGGAGGAAAGAGTGAAGGGTTTATAGGAACAACTAAAAAGAATACATGGACAGTAACAAGAGGGAGTGGAAACAAGGAAGGAGGTGGGGATGCCTGGCCTGCTTGGGAGGGGTGCGGGAGAAAAGGCAGAAAACTTTACTTGAACAACAATTTTAAAAAAGAGCTTTGGAACAGTAAAGCTAAGCATTATAAAAAATAAAATAAAATAACATTTTGTGACCCATTCTATGCCACTGAAATGTGCTGTCTGTGGTGACTGTTTTTCTAAAAGAAATCTCTGGAGTTGCTCTTGTAACTCAAAAACTCTAGCCAGTGATCTACCTTTAGAAAGCCATCTCACTTATGTGTGTAAGAGAAGACATGTGTGGTCTGCATCCATCTCCTCACAGAGCTGCATGAACACATGTGAGTTAACACATGTACTTTAATATGGTTTATCAATTTAAACACACCATGAAAAATGTTCTTAAGTCCAGGTGACATTTTTCAGCTAGCCAGAATTTCTCTACAGATGACACAGTGTGTAGACTCACATTCAGAAGCTACTTCTCCAACCGGAGTTGTGAAACCAGAAAGCCAGCTAGTCATGGCAGCCCCTACGTCCATGCCTATACTGACACAAAATGACCGATTCAGTTTTTCTGACATGTAATCATTCAACTTGAATAGTTCTGCAGCTGTGGTGTTGGTTGGCAACATAAATGCCCATAATGTATCCTCATGCACATCCTCCTGAAAAATATACTGCATGAAAACAAGCATTGTTGCCTTCTTGTCAACATTTGTAGACTCATCAACCTGGACTGCATAACATGGTGACTCATTAATCCTCTCTGACAATTGTGTGCCTATATCCTCTGGTATTTCATCAACTCTTCTAATTATGGTGCTAGCTAAAAGAGGAACACGTGCCAACTTTTGAACTGCAGCCTCTCCTAAAATTTCATGACAAATGTCCTTAGCAGTAGGCAGGATCAGCTCTTCACCAACAGTAAAGGGCTCCTCAGCTTTAGCAATGCTGTTAGTCACTAAGAAAGGTGTTCTCAGTGCAGACACATATGAGGAAGTGGTGGCCTTCAATAATTGTTCCTGTTCATGTTTAAATGTTTTTGTTTTTCTTTTGAAAAACTCCAAAGGCATGTCTTCTAGTGTAGGGTGCTTGGTCTCTATACTAAGTGAAGCAGTTTTGAAGGTTTCATGGCTTTGTTACAGAGCCAGTCACCACATGTTATATAAAGTGGCTTCAAGAATATGAATCACCTTTTGCAATGAACCCATAATTTAAGTAGGACTCTTGGTATTTTCTTTTAAATGCAGCTTTCTTTTTGTTGTAAGTCTTAGAGTCTTCTGTTGTCTCATCATTGAGTCTCTCCCCTTTTTCAAAGAAGTCCTCCAGCAATGTTTATTTTTTACCCATTCTGGCTAAGGTTAGCTTGTGGGTTTACCAAAACTGTGACCAAGACTAGTGCACAGTGCAAGAAAGAGGCACAGGTGGAAGTGGTGAATGAAATAATGCATGTGCCATGCACATACTGAAATAGGTGTTGGATTCTGATTAAATCCTGCCACCAGATGCAGCTTAATTGTCACTTGCCACTCACTAATAGGGTTTTGATATAAGTCTGCAAATAATTGATTCATTATGGTCTCTATGCCGTCAAACCTCTTTGCAAATGACAATCTCTATTTGCAGCTGCTCCCCAGCACTAGCATCACTGCCTCAGCTCCACCTCAGATCATCAAGCATTAGATTCGCATAAGGTGTGTGCAGCCTAGATCCCTCACATGTATAGTTCACAGTAGGGTTCAAGCTTCGTTGAGAATTTAATGCTACTGCTGCTCTGACAGGAGGTGGAGCTCAGGTGATAATGCAAGCAATGGGGAGTAGCTGTAAATACAGATGAAGCTTCACTTTCTTGCCCACCACTCACCTCTTGCTGTGCAGTTTGGTTCCTAAAAGGCTACAGACTGGTACTGGTCTGTGGCCCAGGGGGTGGAGATCCCTGCCCTAGTGCACTGTTGATAGGAAAGTAGATTCATGAAGCCACTATAGAAAATAGCATGGAGGTTTCTTAACAAATTAAGAATGGAACTGCCTTATGACCTAGCAGTTCTAATTCTGGGTATATAGCAAAAGAAATACAAAACACTTTAAAAAAATATATGCACCTCTATGTTCATTTCAGTGTTATTTACATTAACTAAGACATGGAAGCAACCCAAGTATCCATTAATATATGAGTGGATCAAAAAACAGTGGTATTTACATATATACAGTGGAATATCTTGGTCATAAAAATGAAATCTTACCATTTACAACAGCATAGATCAGCACTAATCAACTTTTTTGGCACTAAGTACTAGATTCATGGAAGATGATTTCTCCATGTACCAGGATGAGGAAGTGCTGGAGACAGGAGTGTGGAGCTCAGGCAATAATGTGAGCAAAGCTTCACTTGCTCTCCGGCCATGTGCCTCTTGCTGTGCAGCCCAGTTCCTAACAGGCCATGGACCATGCCAGTCTATGGATGAAGCGTGGGGGACACCTGGTATGGATGGACATAGAGTGCATTATACTAAGTGAAATAAGTCAGACATGTGAAGACAAATAACATATGATCTCACTTTTATGTGGAATCTATAGAACAATATAAGCCAACAAATAAAATTGAAACAGATTCACAGATACTGATGGTTGTCAGAGGGCTGGGGATTAGAAGTCTAGGTGATAAAGGTGAAGAGTTTAAGAGATAGAAGTTTGTAGTTGCAAAATAGTTACAAGGATGTAAAGTACAGCATAGAAAATATAGTCAATAATACCATAACAACTGTATGGTACCAGGTGGGTACTGGTAATATTGGGAAGAATACTTGGTAAAGTATATAATTATCTAACCACTATGTTGTACACCAGAAACTAATACAAAATAGTATTGAATTTAAACTGTCCTTGAAACATAAAAAGAGAGAATCAGGCTCAGACAGACAAAGAAACTTATACATAGTTATACAGCAAGTATATGTTAGTGCTATAATTTGAATATAGGATTTTTAAATAAAAATTCTGCTTTTCCAGCTCTGACTGGTGTAGTTCAGTGGACTGAGTGAGGGTCTGCAAACCAAAAGGTCACTGGTTCGATTCCCAGTCAGGGCACATGCCTGTGTTGCAGGCCAGGTCCCTAGTGGGGGGCATGTGAGAGGCAACCACACATTGATGTTTCTCTCCATCTCTTTCTCCCTACCTTCCCCTGTCTCAAACAAACAAACAAACAAACAAACAAGCTCTTTTAAAAAATATTGTTGTTTATATTGATGTTAGTTCAGGTCAGAAAATTAGTTGCATATGAGAACATTTAGTTCTAGGAAAGCAAATAAGAACAGCAGAAAACTATGATGTCCATCACAGTCAAATCCTGTGTCCCTGTACACTTCTTAAGTTCTGTGATATTTTCTGATATTCTATTGTGATTATCTATATTCTAGTGTGATTATCTTCTTTTTTAATGACAGCATTATAATATCCATATTTAACATTTTTCCATCTATTTATGGTATGGAACCATGGAGAATTGCCTATCCATTGGTTTTACTATATCAATGGATAAATGTCTCCCACACAACATCTCCCTCACATATTATTTGCATATTTATTTTGAACATATGTATACTTATACCCTTTTCTGTCTCTCTCTCACACACACACATAAACACATACATGCACCAAATAAATAATGCATCCAGAGTGATAAATAGAGATCACAGAGACTAATGAGCTGGGAGAGAAAAATTTTGAAATGAGTAATTTTTTTTTTCAGTATAGGCTACGTTTTTGTAAAGAATTGGATTCAGGTATTTATATGAGCCATCACTCCCCTTGAGCTTTCACAGATTTTTCTGTCAATAACTCTTATAAAATGGAAATGATAAAAATGGTAAATGACACTGTGCTTTAATAAACAACCCCATGACAAAATCCCACTGGGGAAAGAGAAATGTTAAGTTACAAAACAAAATAAGAATCTCAAATCAGGTTCTGTAGAAAGAAAGGGCAGTAAATCATAATATTAGCAAAATCCATTGAGCAACAGCATGAATGGTAGTTGATTTGGTGTTCTCTTTCAAGCTTTCAGCCCTTAGAAAGAAGAGACAATGAGGCAATTACCCTCTTCCACAATCCTGAACTGTAACACTTTTGCTCCAGCTCCTTGGGACTGGTGTAATTTATTCATGCAGGAGTGCATTTATGTATCAGCTTGTAGATTTGGTTTTTCTTCATTATTAGATTAATGGTTTTATAAGCACATATTCATCTGGGGAAAAGAACGATAAGAAGGAAAGAAATAAAGAGAAGCAGGAAGGAAGAGAGGAAGGATAAAAAGAAGATGATCTAATAAGTAGTATTATTGTAAATGAGAGAAGCTTAGTAGAGCCTAAAAACTTTAAAGACTCCCCCAAATTTTAAAGCCTTCAGAAGTGGTAACAGAGTGTTCTCTAATGCTAAGAATGTGCTTGTGATGAATATCAAGTGACATAAGACTCAGACATTTTATGAATTGTCTTGTTACTAACAAGGTTTGAGCACTTTCTTTATCTTTTGTAAGTTGAAGTGCTTTTTTGTTTGTTTGTTTCCCACAAAGGTATTTTACACATCAATTGTTTTCTATTTGGAGAACTCTTATTTAATTATTCATTCCATAAGAGAAAGCATCATGTTTTACAAGGAAATTTATCTTTTTTTTTTTTTTTTTTTTTGCTTAAGAAAGCAAGAACGAGAAGGGAGATTCCTTTTTTAATTATTTTAGCTCTACTTACATAGGTGATTGTGAAACCCAATATTTTGCTTTAGCTCTAGATATTTTTTTTATATTTTTAAATATTAAGAGACAAGGACACACTAGTAGGTGTCCTTTAGGGGTAACATGTACAAAGGAGGACTAAACTGTAGTTTAAATTATGAACTATTTAGAAAATTTTAATAGATTTTATTTTTAGAGAAGTTTTAGAATCACAGCAAAATTGAACAGAAGGTCCAGAGATTTCCCATATACTCCCTACCTCCACACATGCATAGCTTTATCCATTATCAACATTCACTACCATAGTAGTACAGTTGTTACAATCAATTAATCTACATTGTCACATTATCACCCCAAGTCCATAGTTTACATCAGGCTTCACTCTTTGTGTTGTACATCACGGATATGAACAAATTAATAATGACATGTATCCATCATTACAGTATTATAGAGTATTTTCACTACCTTAAATCCTCTGTGCTCTTCCTAGAAATTGTGATGCAAATTATAGGCAGCACAGAGGATTTACCATAGAATAACTAACTCTAGGGGAGATCTAAGCTAAAGAAGAACCCCTGCTTCTTTTCTGACATACTGAACAGTTAGCTGTCTTCTCAGGCCATTTTTACTTACCCTTTTTCTTTGAGAAAAACAGAGTGGAACTGACAGAAAACAACGTCCTTTAGTCTGGATTCACAGTCTCATGCTCATTTTCAACCATCTCTGAGGACTTCTAAACAGTTTCTTGTATTTGGCACTACTGCCCCAGGCTTTTGTACTACACTATTGGATGTTCCCAATTACTCTTAATATTTGACCTTTGCAGGGTGAAGAAAAACAGAGATAATTGGATTCTTCCCATTCTTGCAAATCCAGTGAAAAGTTTTCATAAATCATTTTTAACAGCAATGCAATCTCAACTACTACTCACATCTTCCACATCATCTTTAGGAATAAAGTTCATTATTATTAACTATACAGAACAACACTCTTTGCAAGCCCAGGGTCATAAAAGAAATTTACTGAAGTCTAAATATCATGTTACTATGTTACAAAATACATCCAAGGGGGAGTATATGATATACTATTACTGAAAGGACCCCCCACTAGATTTGCTATGCCTGCCACAGGAGGAAAGATGTCTCTCAATGCCAGAGATTTGTGAAAAGGAAAGGAAATGTTTATTTAAAGCTATACAGACTTAGAGTAGTGACTTAATGTGTTCATTAAAATATTGAAGTCCTTTAGGATAACCACAGATGCATGCAGTCCTTCCTTCTCCCTCAGCCCTATCCTAATCTGGTGCACCGTATCTCAGGAAAAGAAGTAGAAGTCCATGATTTGGGCTCTCAGCACCATCAGCTGTGTCATCACCACAATCTCCAATTAATCCAAAGTTATGTGGCACCTTCTCATGGCCCACCAGCAAGAGTCCTTTCACCCCTTTTCTTCCAGGCAAAGTCTCTCCTGCTTCCTAAGTCACGTGGCAAAAGGGAGCACCCCAAAGCCACGTGGTCCTCACTCTCTCCAAAGCTGTGGGGTTCCCAATCTGCCAAAACTGGTGGTTCTCTCCTCGCATGGCTGCTGCACTGGATTAAAACCCCCATGCCAATCTTCCTCTGCAGCCCCATTTCCGACCCCTGCTGCAATCAGTTACACCTGCCAGCATTCCTGTTTTCTTCCAGCTTTACTAGGCTGCCATTGTAAGTCTGGGCAGGTGTGGCCCCATGGCATGGAGCCAATCTTCTCCAAGTTCTCACACCCATCAGCACTGTAACCAGGGGGAACTGCCTCCCAGTTACATCTTGGACGTAAGTCACTCCCATCACCCTGGCTCAAAGCATGGTCACAGCTATTTAACATATCTATGAAACTAGTTAAAGGTTACAGATATGTGAAATGAGCCTGCCAGAGGTTAGCTGCAAAGCTGTTCCTATACAAAATAGCTCTAAATGGCCCTGCTCCATGTGTCCCTTCCCCCAACTCAAACCTGTGGGGTGGAGGTGGGAGGACATCCTATATATTGTTCTAATATTTCCTGGACACCTTGCATTCTGGACCCCATTCCAAATCCCTAATGGGGGCCCCCTCTTGGCTGCACCCTGTTACAAATATGCAAGTAAACATGCCCAATACACAGAAAAATGGTTTATATTCTCATTTTTTAAATCTTTTTACTGTTCACTCTTATAATCTAGGTAACATTTGAAAATATATGAACAGTTAAAGAAGATTTGGTCAGCTAATACAGACATATGTATATATTAAGGAAATTATGTGTGAGAGAAAAAGATGTACTGATAGAAGCAGAACTCCAGTGATACAGAGAAAGATGAGACAGCAATAAGTTTAAAATCAAATTTCAATGTAGCCAAAGGCCATAGTTCACTCCTCCTGTTCTCCTCCACCATTTCTAAATTTATTGTCCTAAAAATCACACTCTTATACTTAGAAAAAAAGGTGGAAACTAAATTGAGAATAATTAGAAATCTTCTAAGAGCTCTCAACAGTCTTTTAAAAATCAAGTTTCCATTTCAGATACAATCAGACTGAGCCCAAAACACTACAGTACTCCATATAGCTGTATGAAAAAGAAACATGATTTACTTATACATGACTGCAAGAAAAATAAAACCTTTAATTAAAGCATTAGAGATTTTTTTCATAGCCTCTGTGGAGGCCACATACTGTAGTATTGTCAAAAATGATGTCTTTTGTTCTTTTTCCAAAAAGGAGGTAGGTTAAATTTAAGCTAAAATTGGAGATTTATGCTTGGTTGTGAAAATGTCTATCTGTGAGAATGCCCAGTGAGCTTTGATGAACACAGAAACCACTTTTCTCTGCAGCAACCTGGACTGGAGAATGAAGGGCTATAATCTGGGCTAGTCTACAAAATGAACACCTGAAACATCCTTCAGGATAACTTCAATCTTAAGATTTCAGGGAGATAAACATATTAGTGAGTGGCCAGATGCTTGTGTTGAAAGCCAGATTGCCTTTGCTTTCCAAGTAATCTGTCTTTATTTGAATAACTGACAAATACTTCTCTGACAACTATTGGGGAATTTCTGGAAGTATTTATAAGTGACACATTTTATTCATCAAGAAATTAATGGATGATATCATGATTTTTTTTTATTTCAATCATTGTTCAAGTACAGTTTTCTCCCCCCTACTCCCGTTCCAGCCCATCCACCCAACCCTCCCCCCCTTCCCCCCATTACCCCCCACCCCTAGTTTTTGTCCATGTGTCCTCCAAATTTGTTCCTGTAATCCCTACCCATTCCCCCCTGAAATTCCCTCTTCTCTCCCCTCTGGCCACTGTCAGACTATCCCCTATTTCAGTGTCTTTGGTTATATTTTGCTAGTTTTTTGTTTTGTTTTGTTTTGTTTTGTTGTTTAGATTCCTGTTAAAGGTGATATCATGTGGTATTTGTCTTTCACTGCCTGGCTTGTTTCACTTAGCATAATGCTTTCCAGCTCCATCCATGATGTTGCAAAGGGTATGAGCTCCTTCTTTCTTTCTGCTGCATAGAATTCCATTGTGTAGATGATATCATGATTACCAAACTAAGATTACTTACAGAAAACCACAATGAAGGAGATGGAATTTGCTCTCTCTGTAAACATTTCCTCTCCTTTCCTTTCCTTTCCTTTCCTTTCCTTTCCTTTCCTTTCCTTTCCTTTCCTTTCTTCCTTTTCCTTTCTTTTCTTACAAGGCTTTCTTTTGTTGAGGTAATGCAAAACCCAACATGCCTTGTAAAAAAGGCTGTGAAGAAGGTTGGGGATTACTTTTCATAAGGAAAAAATGTAAAGGATCTTACAGGTGACAAAATAAGTAATGAGGCATGCCAGGCTGCATTATTACTCCTTCAAAATTCTATTTTTAAGACTTTATTTATTTATTTTTAGACAGAGGGGAAAGGGGTGAGAAAGGGAGGGAGAGAAACATCAATGTGTGGTTGCCTCTTGTGTGCCCCCTACCGGGGACCTGGCCTGCAACCCAGACATGTCCCCTGACTGGGAATGGAACTGGTGACCCTTTGGTTCACAGTCCAGCACTCAATCCACTGAGCCACACCAGCCAGGGCAAAATTCTTAAACTGTATATTGGACAAACAATTTTAAAAAACTATTTTTGATGAGACAAATAATCTTTGTGGAAAAAAATAACTTCTTTCTGGTATATTTATTTTTTTATTGTTGTTCAGTTATAGTTTTCCTGCCTTTTTTCCCATTAGTCTCCCCCATCCCATCCCCCCCACTGCCACAGTCAATCTCCCCAATTGTCCATGCCCGTGAGCCCTCTATTCATGTTTCTTTGCTTGCCCCTTCCCCTTTTTTGCCTATTACCCCCTTTCCCCTTCTGATCACTCAGTTTGTTCTTTATTCCCAAGTCACTTTGAATAGTATGTGATTTGTTTTTTTGTTTTGTTTTGTTTTGTTTTTTGCTGATTAGAGAGGTATAAGTTCCTGAAGTTTTGGAAGTAGAAGCAATTTAATTGACATTAGTTCAAAATAATTGGATTCTGCAATATTATTTCAAATTTGGTCCAATAAAAAGGAAATGTATGGAAAATAGAACAGTATGAATTGTTAATTAAATTGGTTATTTTGCCAAAGTCCCATACACCAGTTGCTACAGAGGGGTATGGGCTTTTATTTCCTGGTAATAGTAGTGGAGAGCTTGGTTCTTAAGCTTCTTCATTACAAGTAAATGGGGCTCCTTGGAGAAATTGTTGGTTCTAGGATTGGGTCACAAAAAAGTACTAAATGAACCTGGAACATCTTGCTATGCAAAACAGTAAGGAAATGCTAAAAAATATTGGGAACTTATTGAAATAAAACATTGAAACTGATTTGAAGGATCTCCCAATGCCCAATGTTGGGACATTTTAAGCAACAAAATATGTAATGATAGTCATAAAATATAAAATGTAGAATAAAATAAACATCCAGGAGTCCATACAGATAAATGTGATCAATGAAATTAAAATAAATGGGAAAGAAAAGAAAGCTCTTCTTATGTATTCTAATTGATAAGTGGAAAAGGTATAATGGAACTAGAAAACTGTCATTTGGTATATCATGAATACCATAGACCAGAATTATCAATATGTGCTAAAATTAGTAGACAAAAATATAATGAGAAAAGATATTTGTGTAATATTTATGAATTACAAAGAGTAAAATAGTAACTTTACATTGGAGAAATCTGAGACACCACCTTAACCAAGCAACCAAAGTTAAAATTACCATATTAAGACATATCAATATCATATGCCTTCTGCTATGATGCATGGAGGACACTGTCTTAACTCTTGTGGTATTACTTAAAAGGCATATCCTGACTATAAAGATAAGGAAATATTCAACAAACCCAAATTAAGGAATATTTTACAAAATAACTGGACAGTTTCTTTAAAATGGCAAAGTCATTTTTATGGACTGAATTGTAAACCCCTATCCCAATTTCATATGTTGATGTTTTAAGCCCAAGTGCCCCATATTGTGACTGTTCTAGAGTGGTAATTAAAATGAAATGAAGTTTTACTGGTGGGTTCTTATTTAATATAAATGGCATCCTTAAAAGAAGAGATAGAACACATAGAGGGCACAGGGGAAAACCATGTGAAGACACTGGAAAAGGATGGTCAAATACAAACCTAGAATAAATGGCTCAGTAGACACCTACCCTAACAACACCTTGATCACAGACACCTAGGCTTCAGGACCATGGGAAAATAAATGTCAATTGCATAAGCCATTGCAGCCTGTAGTACTTTGTTAAGGCAGCATTCACAAATTAATACAGTAATGAAACACAAATTGAGACTGAGAAATTGTCCCCTATTGTAGGAAACTAAAAACATTATAACTAAAGGCAATTTGAAATGATAGATTGGATCCTAAACATACAATATACATTAGTGGCCTGATTGGCCATAGTTAAATAAGGTTTGTAGATTAGTGAACTGTACTGTATTTGTATTCATTTCCAGATTTTTATAAGTATATTGTAGTTATGTAAGATAATGAAGTTTGGGAAAGCTGGATTGAGGGTATACAGGGATCTTTGTACTATTTTTCAAATTTTGAAAGTCTGAGAATATTATAAAATAGAAAGTCAAACATTAAAGAGTGCAATAATAAAATATTCTAAAAAAGTATGTTCCTTTCAAATATTGCTTGAAAGATGTTTGTTGGAAAAATGTAACTTTGTGATTTTGACACTTGGTTTCTGTCACATTCTTGAAAAAAATATCTGTTTTCTTTGATGAGTTCCTCTCTGAAGTCCTTATTTTCCAAGCTGGAATGATTATTTTATCATATCTCTACAGAGGAAAAATCTTTATACCTTACATTCATTGTACATTTAAAAAAATTCCTTTAAGCTTATTTAGTTGATATCCATGAAGTACAGTCAAATGAGTATAAGTTTATTACAAAATAAGTTATGATTATTGAGCACTAGGTATGCCTCCACAAAATTTCATTTAAAATATTTATTAAACATTTAATATGTTCAAGCCTTTGTGTATGGAAAGACAAGGGATTTTTTACAGCCTATAGTAATTTACAAGCTAGGAAGTAAGAGAGAGAAAAAAGGAGGGAAGACAAATTAAATTCTATTGCATATCAACTGGATAGATAAACACTATCAGGTAGACACTAAGAACTTCAATTTTACAGATGTGAAAACTAAAATTCAGGGAAATTACCTAAAGAAAATAAATATGAGTTGGCCCTTAAAGGAAGTTAAAATTGGGCCATGGTTAAGAGAGAACTTGCATTCCAGGGAAAGCATGTGCAATGACTTGGAGGCATTATGATCATGATGTATTTCTTAAGAATATCAATATCACTTTAAGTATAGAATTTTTGTAGGTTAGTCATAGGTGATGAAAGATGTGTCCGTAAGCAGCATCTTGCAACAGGATATTGTATGTTATCATAAGAAACTTAAACTTTGCCCTAATATGACTGAGTGTAATTTAAGAATGTTACGCTGAGGAAGAAAAATATTGGTTATGAAAACATGAATACTTTTTGAATTTAGATTCTCAGTATTTTCCTTTTTCTAAAGTGATACAAGAACCAAGGAGCTCCTTTGAAAATCTCTATATGTAACTTCAAATTGGCATTTTCTTACTAAATTCGGTTTCATTCAGTTTCTAACATAAATTTTAATTAGAAAGGCATAGATATGACTTGTAAAACAGATCATTTCATTAAAAAAAAGATGCTCTACTTTGTCGTTACCTATTGGATAATCTACATACAAGTTCACTCTTGCCTGCTCCATGCCATACAGGGATCCTATAGCCAGACTTAAAAACAAGTTCTAAAGAAACTCACACCAGTTAATAATAGTATTAAAAAAAACACAGATAGTTCTTACTCTGGGATATTTGTTAGACCTATAAAATTGGAAGCATATTTTTATGGTATATGTACATTTTTTCTGGATGAGACTCAATAATCTTAAGAAAGGTTTTTAAAGTTGTTACTCCCAAAATATGCAAAACCACTGTGAAGTCAATTTGAAATTCCTTTGGTTACAAAATAATATTATTAGTTTCAATTCAAGTTTTCTACTGTAATTTGCAGAAGGACTTATGTCTATGTATCTATGTATATTAGTTCACAATTGAGTCATAAGTTATCTATATCACTGTGATGAAATGCAGTAGATAGTTTTGTTACAACAAAGTACCTTTAGCTTATATTCTGATTAGGACATAATTTTAAAAATTAAATAAACAAGGCCAAATGATGCCTAGATCTAACTTATTGCACTATTCCATGTGTGTTTTGACATTATTATGTGCACCCATAGTTATGGTTAAACAATTTTTAACCACATATAATAATGTTAACCATAGACAGAAAATAATGTCACATTGATTATCATCATTACTGTTGCTTACAGAAAACTTAGGGTAGGTTAAAAGTTTCTGTCACTCTGTATAATATGCTACTTTTTTATAAGGAAGAAGGTGAAATTGAAAACATACATATATTTTCAAAATATTCATAGATGGTTAAATCATAATCAATGAAATTGGTCACCATAAGCCACGTGTGTGGGAATTAGTGTGAAATTAAAGGGGGAAATAGTCATTGAGATATTTTATGTATATAAAAACAAAATCAAACAAATTAGAATGGGGGAAAAACTCCCTAAAACTCAATGCATATAGAAAAAATGTACACAGCTATATTTTACAGAAATAACACATTCAACATTTTAAAGCAGTACTTTGACTACATACTTTCAAACTAAGAAGAATAAAAAAACTTCAGTCCTGAAGATTGTGGCAAGGTAAGTGGGAGCTGAACCCATTTGCCCCTGCATCTAACTCAGACACCTAGATGATCTTCTGATGAACAGAGGGAACGGTCAACAGAATCCCAGCTAATATGAAGTTTGGAAGCCAAAGTTTGCAGAGGAGTTTAAAAATGGACAGTAAGGAGATTTTGTAGGCCAATGAGAGGGTTCCTGGGCCCTGACTCAGAGACTGAGGTTGCCCTAGAAGCTTGGAAGAGCTGGGTCAGTGATTGTGACTTTGCAGCTCCCTCTCCTCCCAAACTTTTGAGTTCACAGAGCAGTGCTAGGCAAGACCTGGATGCTTAAAGTCACTGGGGGTGGAGGGGATAAAGACAAAGTAAGAGACACGGGGGTGATAGTGTATACCAGCTGGGACTGTGATCACCGGCTGGGACAGTACCAGACAAATTGAGGATAGGTAACACCTGAAGATGGGAAAAGGGAAGGGCCAAGACTGGCCATGACCCAGAGAGTCTCTGAACTGGTAAGAGATTTGGTCTGGGTGTAAAGCTTAGCACTTATGAGGAACTGCCTGCTGCAAAAAAAAATACAAATTTGCTTAATAAAAGGTTCTCAGCCACCGTGCAAGAACCTCTCCTGTGCAGCAGCTGGGCCAGTGATGATGGGGGGGGGTACAATTTGCTCCCATTCAGGGCACCTCATGGGTTGATCAAAGCAGGGTAGGGGCACCAGTGGCTCAGAGAGGTAGCAGTGCCCAGAGAGACTCAATTCAGTAGGGGAACTTAATTGCCCTGAAGGGACTTTGCATGACCACAGTCAGGCCAACAAAGAGGAAGAATGACGAGAACGATTTGCTCCAATTCAGTGCATCCCACAGACTAATCAAACAAAGGGTTACACAATGAGGTGAATTAGAGGTGCCTGCCTGGCACATATACTCAGCAGACAGTGTGGGACACACAAAACTTTGAGAGAGTGGGCCTGAAACTGGGCACCTGTGAATACTGTAGCCCAGACTGAGCACCCATACTAGCAGAAAGACAGGAAAAGTAAAAACAAACAAACAAACAAAAAAACAAAACAAAACAACCTGAGCCCAGACCCCAGACTCCCATCTGCAGTACCCAGGGAGAACAGCAAAACAGTTTTAAAGTCCGTCCAGGCTTTTTTTTTTTTTTTTCCCCCTGAGTAAGACAAAACGACCTAGAGCTGTAAGATGAAAGACAGAACCAGAAAGAGGACATAATGCTAACACCAACACAAATTTCACTTTGTTAGACTTCAGGACTTGCATCTTATTTTTATTTTTATTTTTGTTATTTTTACTTTTTTACTTACTTTATTGTTGTTCAATTACAGTTGTCTGCATTTTCTCCCCACCACTCCCCGCACCCCAGCCAAACCTCCCTCCCTCCCTTGCTTCAACCCTCTGCCTTGGTTTTGTCCATGTGTCACTTTTGTAGTTCCTGAAAACCCTTCTCCCCACTGTCCCCTCCCCACTCCCCTCTGGCTATTGTTAGATTGTTCTTAATTTCAGTGTCTCTGGTTATATTTTGTTTGCTTTTTTCTTTTGTTGATTAGGTTCCAGTTGAAGGTGAGATCATATGGTATTTGTCACTCACCACATGGCTTACTTCACTCAGCATAATGCTCTCCAGTTCCATCCATGCTGTTGCAAAGGGAAGGAGCTCTTTCTCTCTGCTGTGTAGAATTCCATTGTGTAAATGTACCAGTTTTTTGATCCACTTATTTACTGATGGGCACTTATGCTGCTTCCAGCTCTTGGCTATTGTAAATTGTGCTGTTATGAACATACGGCTTCATAGGATCTTTTGAATAAGGGCTTTAGGACCCTTAGGGTATAATCCCAGCAGTGGAATTGCTGGGTCAAAATGCATTTGCATTTTTAGTTTTATGAGAAAATTCCATAACACAGTGGCTGCACAAGTCTGCATTCCCATCAACAGTTTATGAGGATTCCCTTTTCTCCACAACTTTGTCAGCACTTGTTTTTTATTTGGTTATGATGGCTATTCTGACCACTGTGAAGTGGTATCACATTGGGTTTTAATTTGCATCTCTCAGATGGCTAGTGATGCTGAGCATCCTTTCATATGTCTCTGGGCTCTCTGTATGTCCTCCTTGGAGAAGTGTCTGTTCACATGCTTTTCACATTTTGTAATTTGATTGTTTGTGTTCCTGGAGTGGAGTCATATGAGTTCTTTATATATTTTGGAGATCAAACCCTTGTCCAAGCTATAATTGGCAAATATATTTTCCCAAATACTTGGTTCCCTTTTCATTGTCCTAACATTTTCTTCAACCATGCAAAACCTTTTTATTATGATGGTGTCCCATTTGTTTATTCTTTCCTTTATGTCCCTTGCTCTAGGGGACATAGTCGTGAAAATACGATGCATGGAATATCTGAGATTTTCCTGCCTTCATTCTCCTCTAGGCCTTTATGACTAAACAACTTATATTTAAGGTTTTTGTCCATCTTCATCTATTATGTAAGTGGGTGGTAGAGTTTCATTTTTGCATGTAGCTGTCTAGATTTTCCATCACCATTTGTTGAATAGGTTATTTGTACTCCATTTCATGCTTCTTACCACTTTGTTGAATATTCATTGACCAAAGAGAGTTGTTTTTATTTATGGGCTCTCTATTCTGTTCCACTGATCTATGTGTCTGTTCTTATGGCAGTGCCAAGCTATTTTGATTACAGTGGCCTTGTTATACAGATTAATATCAGGTACTACAATCTCTCCTATTTTGTTATTCTTCCTCAAAATTGCTTCCACCATTCGGGGTCATTTATGGTTCCATATAAATTTTTGAATTGTTTGTTCTATATCTGTGAAATATGTCATTGGCACTTTAATAGAGATTGCATTGAATCTGTGAATTGCTTTAGGTAGTACGGACATTCCTGTAATGTTAATTCTTCCAGTCCATTAACATGATATCTGCTTCCATTTATTTGTGTCTTCCTTAATTTCTTTCTTCAATTTTGTGTGGTTTTCTGAGTATAGGTCTTTAACCTATTTGAATAGGTTTATTCCCAGGTACTTTAATGTTCTTATCGCTATAGCAAGTGGGATTTTTTTTCCTGATTCCCATTTCTGTATTTCATTGTTGGTGTACAAAAATGCCTTCAATTTCTGAGTATTGACCTTGTATCCCCCTGTTTTTGCAAATTCACTTATTAGGTATCTTAGTTTTTTGATGGATTGTGTATGGTTTTCTATGTACACTATTATGTCATCTGTACAATGACAGCTTTACTTCCTTGTTTCCAATTTGGATGCCTTTTATTTCTTCTTCTTGTCTGATTGCTTTGGCTAGGAATTCCAATACTATGTTGAACAGAAGTGGTCAAAGCAGTCATCCCTGTCTTGTTCTTGATCTTAGTGGGAAAGCTTTTAGTTTTTGTCCCTTGAATGTTATGCTGTCTGTAGGTTTCTTATAAATGGCCTTTATTGTGTGAAAGTATGCTACATCTGCTCCCACTTTGCTGAGTGTTTCTAACATAAATGATTGCTGTACCCTATCAAATGGTTTTTGTGCACCTATTCATATGACCGTGTAATTTTTGTCTTTCCTTTTGTTTATGTGATGTGTTAGGTTTATTCATTGGCGAATATTGTACTCTCCTTGCACCCCTGAAATGACTCTTAGTTGTCCATCATGTATAAACTTGTTGATGTATTGCTGGATGTGGTTTGCCAATAATTTGTTGAGGATTTTTACATCTAGGTTCATCAGTGATATTGGCCTGTAGTTTTTATCTTTGTTGTTTCTTTGTCTGGTTTAGGAATTAGGATGATACTGGCTTCATAAAAAGAGTTTTGTACTCTTCCCTCTTCTTGAATTTTTTCGAGTAGTCTGAGAACTATAGGGGTTAGCTCCTCCTTAAATATTTTGTAAAATTCACCTGTGAAACCATCCAGTCCAGGGCTTTTGTGTGACAGGAGTATTTTTATTACTGCTTCAATTTCAGCAGCAGTTATCTGTTTGTTTAGGCTGTCTGCTTCTTCTTGGTTCAGTTTCAGAAGATTATATTTTTATAGAAATTTGATCATTTCACCCTGGTTTTCAAATTTCCTGGAATATATTTTTTCATAGACATTTTTACAATCCTTTGTATCTGTGTGGTATCAGTTGTAATCTGCTTCATGCATTTCTGATTTTATCTATTTCAGCCCTCTCTCTTGTTTTCTAAATCTACTAAAGGTTTGTTGATTTTATTTACTTTTCAAAGAACCTGCCTCTGGATTTATTGATTCTTTTAATTCTTCTTCTAGTCTCTATGTCATACACTTTCTTTTACTTGCTCAGGGCTTTCTTTGTTGTTATTCCTTGAATTCTTGTTGATGTATGTTTAGGTTGTTTACTTGAAAAGATCCCATCTTTGTTAGGTAGACCTATATTGCTATGAACTTCCTTCTCAGGACTGCCTTGGCTGTATCCCATAGGTTTTTGGCTGTTGAGTGTTTATTTTCATTTGTTCCCAGAAACTTTTCAATTACTTCATTGATCTTGTTATTAACTCATTCATTTTTAAAGAATATGCTATTTAGTCTACAGGAGGGTGAATATATTTGAATTTTTGCTTGAAGTTGGTTTCTAGTTTCAAGCCCTGTGGTCTTAGAAATACTTGATATGATTTCCATTTTCTAGAAATGCTTGAGGCTTTTTTTGTGTCCTGCTGTATGGTCTATTTTTGCAAATATTCCATGTGCATTAGAAAAAAATGTTTATTTTGTTTATTTCAGATGAATGTTTCAATATGTATCAGTTAAGTCAATTTAATCTAATGCATCCTTCAGTTCCACAATACCTTGTTGATGATTTGTTTGGAACACCTATCCATTTTTGACAGTGGGGTGTTAAAATCCCCTACTATACTTGTGTTGCTGACTATATCTTTAATGAAGTCCTCCATGATAGTCATTATATATTTGTATGCTCCTGTTGGGTGCATATATATTTACAATATTTATGTCTTCTTGATGGATTCTTCCCTTGAGTATTATGATGTATCCTTTTGTGTCTCTTTTTATTGCCCTTTTTAAGAGATTATTTTGTCAAATATAAGTATCTCTACCTCAGTGTTTGTTTGTTTGTTTCTGTCCATTTGCTTGGAATATTTTGTTCCAACACTTCACCGTCACTCTGTGTAAGTATTTTCTGAGGTGGGTCTCTTCTAGGCTGCATATGTGCAGGTCATGTCTTCTTATCCAGTTAACTACCCAATGTATTTTTATTGGAGCATTTAATCCATTTACATATAAAGTTATTACTGATAGGTACTTATCCATTGCCATTTTACTCCCTTTGTACCTGTGTTCCTCTCTCTCTTACTGTTTTTCTTCCTCTTCTTAAAGCTGTCCCTTTACAATATCTTGCAATAATGGGGAGTGGAGATGTATTTTTTTAGCTTTCTTTTGTCTGGGAAGCCCCTTACTTGGCCTGTGATTTTAACTGAGAGTCTTGCTGGTTAGAGGAGTCTTCGTTTCAGACCTTTGCTTTTCATTACTTGAAATATTATTTGCCATTCCCTTCTGGCTTGTAGTGTTTCTGTTGAGTACTCATCTGATGCCTTTTTTTAATCATTATTCAAGTACAGTTTTCTGCCCTTTTACTGCCATTCCAGTCTGCCCACCCATCCCTCCCCACTTCCCTCTCATTACCACCCTCCCGTCTAGTTTTTGTTCATGTGTCCTTTAAATTTGTTCTTGTAAACCCTTCGCATTTTTCACTGAAATTCCCTCTTCTCTCCCCTCTGGTCACTGTCAGCTTCTCCTCTACTTCAGTGTATTTGCCCATATTTTCCTTGTTTATTTGTTTTGTTGTTTAGGTTCCTGTTAAAGGTGAGATCATATGGTATTTGTCTTAAACTGCCTGGCTTGTTTTGCTTAGCATAATGCTTTCCAGCTCCATCCACGCTGTTGCAAAGGGTAGGAGCTCCTTCTTTCTTTCTGCTGCATAGAATTCCATTGTGTAAATGCACCATAGTTTTTTGATTCATTCATTTACTGATAGGCACCTAGGTTGCTTCCAGCACTTGGCTATTGTAAATTGTGCTGCTATGAACATTGGGGTGCAAAGGTTCTTTTGGATTGGTGTTTCAGTGTTCTTAGGATAAAGTCCCAGCAGTGGAATTGCAGGGTCAAAAGGCAGATCCATTTTAAGTTTTCTGAGGAAGTTCCATACTGCTTTCCATAGTGGTTGTACCAGTCTGCACTTCTACCAACAGTGCACTAGAGTCCCCTTTTCTCCACAACCTCTCCAACACTTGTTGTTTGTTGCTTTGTTTATGATGGGCATTCTGACTGGTTTGAAGTGGTATCTCATTGTGGTTTTAATTTGCACCTCTCTAATAGCTAGCAATATTGAATATCGTTTCATGTGTCTTTGGATTTTCTGTATGTCTTCCTTGGAGAAGTGTCTGTTCAAGTCCTCTGCTTCTTTCTTCATTGGGTTGCTTGTCCTCTTAGAGTGGAGTCATGTAAGTTCTTTATATATTTTGGAGATAAACTCTTGTCTGAGGTATCATTGGCAAATATGATTTCCCATACAGTTGGCTCTCTCTTTTTTTTTTGATACTGTTTTATTTACCTATGCAGAAAAGATTATTTTTCTTTTATGAGGTCCCATTTGTTCATTCTTTCATTATATCCCTTGCTCTAGGGAAACATGTCAGTAAAAAAGTTTCTACATGAAATATCTGAGATTTTCCTACCTACGTTCTCCTCTAGGAATTGAATGGTGTCAAAGTTTGTTTTTAAGTCTTTTATCCACCTTGCATTTATTTTCATATAAGGTGTAAGTTGGTGCTCGAGTTTCATTTCTTTGCATGTAGCTGTCCAGTTCTCCCAACACCATTTGTTGAAGAGGCTACTTTTACTCCATTTTATGTTGCTGTCTCCCTTGTCAAATATTAGTTGACCATAGAAACCTTGGTTTATTTCTGGGCTCTCTGTTCTGTTCCATTGGTCTGTGTGCCTGTTTTTATGCCAGTGCCAGGCTGTTTTGTTTACAGTGGCCTTGTAGTATAGTTTACTGTCAGGTATTGTGATCCCTCCTACTTTATTACTCTTCTTTCTCAAAATTGCAGAAGCTATTTGGGGTCAGTATGGTTCCATATACAGTTTTGAAGTGTTTGTTCTATGTCTGTGAAATAAGCCATTGATACTTGAATAGGTATTGCATTAAATGTGTAAATTGCTTGAGGTAGTATTGACATTTTGATGATATTAATTCTTCCAATCCATGAACACAGTATATGTATGCATTTGTTTCCGTCATCCTTGATTTCTTTCCTCAGTGTTATGTAGTTTTCTGAATATAGGTCTTTTACCTCTTTCATTAGGTTTATTCCTAGGTATTTTATTTTTCTTTTTGCTATTTGAAATGTGATTTTTTCTTCATTTTTGCTTCTGCTGTTTCATTGTTGGTGTACAGAAATGCCTTTGATTTCTGGATATTGACTTTGTACCCTGCTGTTTTTGCCAAATTCATTTATTAGGTCAATCAGCTTTTTGCCTGAGTCTATAGGATTTTCTATGTACATTATCATGTCATCTGCAAACAGTGACAGTTTTGTTTCCTCCTTTCTGATTTGGATGGCTTTTACTACTGTTTCTTGTCAAATCCCTGTGGCTAAAACTTCCAGTACTACACTGAATAGCAGTGGTGAAAGTGGATAGCCTTGTCTTGTTTCTGATCTTAGTTGAAAAGTTTTTAGTTTTTTCCCATTGAGTATGATATTGGCTATAGGTCTCTCATATATGGCCTTTATTATGTTGAGGAATGCTCCCTCTATTCCCACTTTGCAGAGTATTTTAATCAAAATGGGTATTTTACCTTATCAAATGGTTTTCCTGCAACTATTGATATGCTCATGTGATTTTTGTCTTTGCTTTTGTTTATGCGATGTATTACATTTACTGATTTGTAAATATTGAACCATCCTTGCATCCCTGGGATAAATCCCACTTGGTCGTGGTGTATGATCTTTTTAATGTATTGTTGGATGAGGTTTGCCAGTATTTTGTTGAGGATTTTCAGTGTCAATGTTCATCAGTGATATTGGACTGAAGTTTTCTTTCTTTGTTGTGTCTTTATCTGGTTTTGGCATGAGGATGATGTTGGCCTCATAAAGAGTTTGTGAGTCTTCCATCTTTTTGGATTTTTTGGAATAGTCTGTGAAGGATAGTGGTTAGCTCTTCCTTAAATGCTTTGTAAAATTCTCCTGTGAAACCATCTGGTCCTGGGATTTTGTGTGGTGGGAGTTTTTTGATTACTGCTTCAATTTCCTTTGTTATTATTGGTCTGTTCAGGCTTTATGCTTCTTCCTCATTGAGTTTGGGAAGATTATATTTTTCTAGAAATTTGCCCATTTCACCCAGGTTTTCAAATTTCTTGGTATACAGTTCTTGTAGTAATTTCTTACAATCCTTTGTATTTCTGTGGTATGTGTTGTAATATCTCCTCCTTCATTTCTGATTGTGTTTATTTGGGTATTCTCATTTTTTTTCTTGATGAGCCTGCTTAAGGGCTTGTTGATTTTGTTTATCTTTCCAAATAACCAGCTCCTGGATTCATTGATCCTTACATTTGTGCTCTTAGTCTCTATGCCATTTAATTCTGCTCTGATCTCAGCTATTTTCATCCTTCTGCTTGCTCTGGGCTGTCTTTGTTGCTGTTCCTCAAGTTCTTGTAGACATAGAGGTAGGTTGTTTGTTTGAAAAATTTATGTCTTTTTCAGGTATGCCTGTATTGCGATGAATTTCACTCTCAGGACTGCCTTCACTGTATCACATATGTTTTCTTTAGGTTGTTGTGAGTTCATTTTCATTTGCTTCCAGAAACATTTTGATTTCTTCCCTAATTTCATTCTTGACCTATTCATTGTTTAATCGCATGCTATTTACTCTCTATGATTTTGAGTGTTCTGGGCTTTTTTTCTTGGGGTTGGTTTCTCGATTCAGTCCCTTGTGATCCGAGAAAATGCTTGGTATGATTTCAATTTTCTTGAAATTGTTGAGTCTTGTTTTGTGTCCTGTCATGAAGTCAATCTTTGAAAATGTTCCATGTACATTTGAAAAGAATGTGTATTTAGATTCTTTGGGATAGAGGGCTCTGAATATATCAGTAAATTCCATTTCATCTAGGGTATTATTCAATGCCACAACATCTCTGTTGATATTTTGCTTGGAGGATCTATCCATTTTTTGGCAGTGGGGTGTTAAAATCCTCCACTGCAATTGTGTTGCTGTCAGTATCTCTCTTGAAGTCCTCTAAGATTTCCTTTGTGTATTTGGGTGTTCCTATGTTGGGTGCATATATTTACAATATTTATGTCTTCTAGGTGGATTCTTCCCTTGACTATTATGAAGTGACCTTCTGGATCTCTCTTTATGGACCTTTATTGAACGTCTGTTTTGTCTGATATGAATAATGCTACCCCAGCTTTTTTTCCCCTATCCATTTGTTTGGAAAATTTGTTTCCAGCCCTTCACTTCCAGCCTGTGTAGGTGTTTTATCCTGAAGTGGGTTCCTTATATGCAGCACATGGGTGGGTCATGTTTTCTTATCAATTCAGCAACTCTGTGTCTTTTTATTGGAGCATTTAATCCATTTACCTTTAAGGTTATTATTGATAGGTACTTATTCGCATTCCCATTTATGTGCATGTGTCCTCTCTCTCTTTCTCTTTTATTTCCTTTCCTTAAAGCAGTCCCTTTAGCTTCTCTTGCACAGCTGGTTTAGTGGAGGTGTATTCTTTTAGATTCCTTTTGTCTAGGAAGCTTCTTATTTGGGCATTTATCTTGATTGAAAGCCTTGCTGGGTAAAGTAGCCTTGGTTGCAGACCTCTGGTTCTCATTATTTGGAATATTTCTTGCCATTCTCTTCTGGCTTGGAGTGTTTCCATTGAGAAGTCAGCTGTTAGCCTTACTGGGGTTCCCTTGTATGTTACTTCCTATTTCTCCCTTGCTGCCTTTAAAATTCTCCCTTTGTCTTGAAATTTTGCCATTTTAATTATGATGTGTCTTGAGGTGGGCCTCTTTGGGCTCATCTTGATTGGGACTCTGTGTGGTTCCTGAATTTTTGTCTTTTTCAGTAATCAAATTAGGGAAGTTTTCCATCATTACTTTTTTCAAATAGGTTTTCTATCCCTTGCTCATCTTCTCCTTCTCATATCTCTATTATATGGATATTATTATGTTTCATATTGTCTTGCATTTCTCTTAATCCCTCTTCATTCTTTCTGAGCCTCTTTTCCTTTTCTTGCTGTTTCTGGGTGTTTTTTCTACTTTCTCCTCCAATTCGCTGATCCGATCTTCTGCTTCATCAATCCTGCTTTTCATCCCCCCTAATGTGTTCCTCACTTCAAAAATTGTGTTCTTCATTTCCTCTTGTTTCTTGTTGAGAGTTTCTATTACCTTTTACATGTTGATATAGTTTTCAGTGAGTTCATTATAGCTTCCTTCTAGTTTCTGGTAGCTCATTGTGAGCTCATTTAGCTTCCTGATAACCACTGCTTTGAACTCAATATCTGATATTTGAGTTGCCTTTATTTCATTTAGCATTCTTTCTGAGGCTTCCTCCTTTCCCTTCATTTGGGGATTGTTTCTTTGTCTTCTCATTGTTCATGTGACTCTTCTTTTTAGCCTCTGTTACTTAAATTGATCTGATCTAGTTTCCTGGGTTTATAGTGTTAACTTCTGTGTTAGAATACCTGTGAGATTCAGTGGTGCAGTCTCCTTTGGGTATCCTACTGTTCACAGCTTCCCCCTACTCTTTTTTCTGATCAGTTGAAGGAGTAAGGCAACATAGTTTAAGACAGCAAGACAGTGTTCTATGATATTTACAGTAGCAGCCAGTAGAGAAGAGATGGGAGGCCCTTTGGCTATATACAGTGTTAACCGTCATCTTCCACCCCACTAGCCATGTTTTAGAAAGGATGGAAAGAATATAAGACTCTTATTGGGGACGAAAAGATTGTGAGTTGGATGTAGAAAGCTGTGTGGCTGTGGGAGGTCAGATTCTGAGGTGGGGGGAGTAAAGAATAGTAGATAAAAGTATTGTGTAAAAGAATAGAGACAACCGCCACAATAATATAGTTCAGGAAATTTCGAAGTGGACTGAGATCAGGGAGGGATGCAGAGTAGTATTTACAATTGTATGAACTAGGTCTTATTTACAGTAATAATAAAGCAACAATCATGTGGCAGGATCTATGAGATCTAGATAACAAGAATAAGGAGCATAGAACCTTGAGAGGTGTACTAATGGGACACAAATGGAGGACAGTAAATTATCAACACACTGTGACTGAGATAACAGCGGGAACCTATCAAATGACAGTATAACCAGCCAAGCAAAGAAGATTATATAGAAAGAAAAATAATACCAAAATACTATTAAAATAAAAAATGTCAGAAAAGTGGGCAAATGATAATAAAAATTAGCAGTAACTTGCAGGCTCAAAAAAAAAAAGGGAAAAAAAACAGAAGATTGAATGCAGGAGAGATAAATTTGGAGTGGAAGGAATAATACTAGGATGAAAGGAAGAGAAACATACAGAAGTGAGAGATGTAAAAAGAATAAAAATTAAAAAATAAAAAGTTACTTAAAAAACAAAACAAAACAAAATCAGTCAAACAACAACAGCCAAACACACACACACACACACACACACACACACAAAACACAAAACAAAACAAAAGAAAAAGAACCTCTTGTTCGTTTGTAACTGGCCAAACCAGTTTTTCTTTTCTTGCTGGCTTCAGCAGGCTGAGGGGCCATTGGAATGCTTTTCACCCTTCTCAGTCAGAACTCACTCAGTCTCTGGGTACTGTCCCCAGGGCTAGCCGTGTGCTCTCCCCAGAGCCAATGCTTGTGTTCCCGGGGCAAGCTCCAGGGATCACAGTGGGTCTTGCCTTTTCCCCAACTTTACCTCCATGGGCTCTATGTTCCTGAGAAGCACCCACTTCTCTTCCATCTCCTCCGGGTTCAGGGTGCAAGCACCAGGATCGGTGCAAGCTCCAGGGATCGCAAGGGATTGTGCCCTTCCCCCAATTTCCCTGCTGTGGGCTCCAGGAACCCACAAAACACTGCGTCTTTTCCAGGTTCACAATGCAAGATTCGGGAATCCCAAAGGGGCATATGCTTCCCCAAGTTCACAACTGCAGGCTCCAGAAATCCTCGAACACCCATGCCCTTCCCTTGTTCAGGGTTGTGGTGTCTGTGTCTTCCACAAAACCACACTCTCACCGGGTTGGGGGTGCGGGCACATGGCCAAGCCACCCTTGGTCGAGCAGGCTGGGGCACTTACTCTTCCCAGGGCTATGCGTTGGTGCTCGCAGCCCCTGTGCGATTGTCCCTCAGTCTCACTTCTCTCTCTGTGCCTTCAGGCAACAAGGCCTTCCCTGGTGCTGCTCAATCCTTGTTGTCCATGGAGGGAGAGGTGACTCCACTCTCCCAGGTGCCCTGAGGCAGACCTGGGAGCATCAGGCCTAGGGGCTGCAACCTCCCTGGTCCTCACGCTGATCCTTGGGCCCTTATTATCCTGAGGCAGTCTCCCTACCGTCTGATTTTTCAATGTCCGCTATAATTTTTGATGTCCTGTTTTCATAAATGTTGCTATATTGATGGCCCCTTGCTCTGTTCCTCCAGAGATTGGCCAGTTTCTCTCCCGTGCACAGGAGAAGGGGATTGCGCTCCTTCCATCAATGCCGCCATCTTCCCACTCCCAAGAACTCATCTGCTAGCCTTTTAAAGACTCACTTGTGCACCTGGCTCGTGTAGCTCAGTGGATTGAGTGCAGGCTGTGAACCAAAGTATTGCAGGTTCGATTCCCAGCCACGGCACATACCAGGGTTGCAGGCCATGGGCCCCCAGTAACCGCACATTCATGTTTCTCTCTCTTTCTACCTCTCTTCCCTCTCTAAAAATAAATAAATAAACCTTAAAAAAAGACTCCCTTGCATGTTACTAGTTTTTAATCCTTTGCCACCTTTCAGATTTCCTCTTTGTCTTGGAATTTTGCCATTTTAATTATGATGTTTCTTTGAGAGGGCCTCTTTGGGTTCTTCTTGGTGGGGACCCTCTCTGCTTCCTGGGCTTCTGTGCATTTTTCTCTTATAAAATTAGGAAAATTTTCTATCATTCCTTTTTCAATTAGGTTTTCTTCTCCTTGCTCCTCTTCTTCTCTTTCTGGTATCCCTATTGTATGGATATTACTCTGTTTCATGTTGTTTTGTGTTTCCATTATCCCCTATTCATTCTTTTTGAGCTTTTTTCCTTTTATTTCTTTTTGGGGGAGGTTTTCTACCTTGTCCTCCAGGTCACTGATTTGATTCTCTTCTTCACCTATCCTACTTTTGATTCCTTCTACTGTGTTCTTCAATTCAGAAATTGTATGCTTCGTTTCTTCTTGGCTCTTGTTGGTTGTATCTATGTCATTTTTCATGTTGATATAGTTTGAAGTGACTTCCTCATAGTTTACCTGTAGGTTTTGGTAATTAGCACTGAGCTCATTGAGTTTTCTTATAACCATTGTTTTGAACTCAATATTTGATAGTTGCTTTGCATCTATTTAATTTAGCACTCTTTCTAAGGAATCCTCCTTTGTTTTCTATTGGGGATTGTTTCTTTGTCTTCTCATTATTTGTGAGGCTCTTCTTTTTTACTTCTACTTCTTAAATTGATCTTATCTGACTCCCTGAGTTTGTGGTGTTGACCTTCTGTGGTAGGAAGCCTGTGAGATATAGTGGTGAAGTCTCTTTTTTCACCAGAACTTAATGGCCTTAGGAAGACCTTTATGACTTTTATACTGGTTCTTGGATGAAATTGGGTTTTGATTTATGTTAGGAATTTTTGGTGGATCCTCCCTTCCAGCTTGTTGACTGAGAGTCATGCTGACCACCACGTTTTCTGTGCTGTTGTACAGGTACTGTGAGAACAAACCCATGAAGCCCAGGAAACAAACCCACACTCACAAAAAGTACTCCTTTCCACAATCCCACCCTGAACAACAAATGAAATGGAATTCATAAAGGTGTAAAGAGATTAAGATTTTTATAAGAAAGAAGAGTGGATATGAGATTACCTAGTGAATGGAAAATGATTTTGAGACTGTAGAGGAAGGAGCACTAATAAGAGGTGGTATTTCAAGCAATGGAAAGAGACAAGGTAAAATTTACATCATGAAAAAAAGTGAATGAATAATGTGGAATAGTGTATGAGAAGGGAAGCTATAGAATTAGGTTTAAATACAAATTAAAAGAACATAAAATTAAGTGAAAGACAGAAAAAGGAAGGAAAAATAGTACATAATAAAAATATAGGAGTCAAATTGGAGAGAAAGATCCACCATAGCACTATCAACAGAAAACAAGATAAAATTAATAGAGGTGGTATGGGGAAAAGTGGGGAAAAGAAAACAAAGAAAAATCTAAGAGATATTTAGGGGAATAAGAAGTGAATTTGAAACAATAGAGTGAGAGAGAATACAAAAATGGGAAATAAAAACTAGGCTAAGACAGGGAAAAATTAAAATTTGGTATGTAAGGAAAATGAGAAAGAAAAAAATGGCAAGTAATGAAAAGTAAAAGGGCAGGATGAAAGAGAAATAGAAGGACAAAAACAGGCTAAGAGGGCAAAATTTAAATTTCAGATAAAAAAAGTGTACATGAGTGGAGCAGTAAAATTTGACATTTGAAATACAGAATTGGGGGGGGGGGGTTAAAGATGGCGGCTTTGCTCCAGGGAGCATGATTCTCGGCTTCTGTTCAGGGGAGGGAAACTCTCAGATCGGCGGAGGAACAGAGCAAGTGGCCTAGGTTACCGAAATATTTTTGAAATCAGGACATCAAAAATTATAGCAGACATTGAAAAACCAGACTGTAAGGAGACTGCTTCAGGACAACAGGGACCCAGGGATCAGCACGGGGATCAGGGGGGTTGCAGTCCCCAGTCCCAGTGATACCGGGTCTGCCTGAGGGCACCCAAGAGAGTGGAATCGCTGCTCCCTCCTCAGACTACAGGAGTTTAGCAACACCAGGGGAGACCTTGTGGCTTGAAGGCACAGAGAGGGCAGTTGAACTGGGAGACAATCCTGCAGGGTGTGAGCACCCACCGAGAGGCCTGGGAGAAGTGAGTGCCTCCAGCCAGCACAACCAGGGGTGGCCTGGAAGTGCTCCCGCACCCCGAGCCCGTTGGGAGTGTGGATAGGTGGACAACCCACACCTCGCAGCCCCAGTGAAGGAAAGGGCATCGTGTTCTCAGATTTCTGGAGCCTGAGGTGGTGAACTGTGGAAGCACATGCCCCCTGGGGAACCCTGACTCTCCCGCTGTGAACCCGGAAGGGACACTGCGTTTAGAGTGTTATTAGAGCCTGAAACTAAAAAATTTGGTAGATGACCGTGCCCCTTTACAATCCCCAGAGACTGCACCTTGAATCCAGAAAAGTAGCGGGTGCTTCCCCAGAACATAGCGGCCACCACGGTGAAATTTTGGGGAAGGGCACATCTCCTTGCAATCCCCAGAGCTTGCATCGTGAAACCGAAAAGACGCAGGAGCCTTGTGGGGCCCTGGAGCCCAGGAGACCACTGCTGTGAGCTCCAGAGAGCTTGCTTGAGAGCCCAGGGTCCTCTAGGGGAAAGTCACATTGGCTCTGGGGAGAGCGCCCTGCTGACACTGGGGATAGTACCTGAGAGACTTACTGAGATTTGACTGGGAAGAGTAATAAGCATTTCAAACACCCCTCAGCCTGCTGAAGCCAGCAAATCCAGAAAAACTGATCTGGCCAGTTAGAAACCAACAAGAGGTATTTTTATTTTGTTTTGTTTTGTTTTGTTTGCCTGTTTTTGGTTGATTGACTTTATCTTATGTTTTAAGTGACTTTTAATTTTTCAATTCTTATTATTTTTATATCTCTCAATCCCTTATGCTTCTCTTCCATTCATCCTAGTATTATTCCTTCCACTCCTAATTTATCTCTCCTGCACTCCATCTTCTGCTTTTTTCCCTTTATTTTTGAGCTTGCAAGTTACTGCAAATTTGTATTATCTTTTGCCCACTTTTCTGACATTTTATATTTTAATAGTATTTTGGTATTATTTTTCTTTCTGTATAATCTTCTTTGGTTGGCTGCTTATATTGTCATTTGATAGGTTCCCGCTGTTATCTCCGTCACAGTGTGTTGATAATTTACTGTCCTTCATCTGTGTCCCATTAGTACACCTCTCAAGGTTCTATGATCCTTATTCTTGTTATCTAGATCTCATAGATTCTGCCACATGATTGTTGCTTTAATATTACTATAAATAAGACCTAGTTCATACAATTCTAAATACTACTCCCTTATCTCACACCCCTCCCTTATCTCAGTCCACTTTGAAATTTCCTGAACTATATTATTGTGGGGGTTGTCTCTATTCTTTTACACACTACTCCTATTTACTAATCTTTAATCCCACCCTATCTCAGAATCTGACCTCCCACAGCCTCGCAGCTTTCTAGATCCAACTTACAATCCTTTAGTCCCCAATAAGAGTCTTACCTTCTTTCCATTCTTTCTAAAACGTGGCTAGTGTGGTGGAGGATCACGGTTAAAACTATAAGTAGCCAATGGATCTCCCATCTCTTCTCTACTGGCAGCTAATGTAAATATCATAGTATACTGTCTTGCTGTTTTAAACAATTTTGCCTTACTCCCCCAACAGATCAGAAAAAAGAGTAGGGGGAAGCTGTGAACAGTAGGATACCCAAAGGAGATTGCACCACTGAATCTCACAGGTATTCTAACACAGAAGTTAACACCATAAACACAGGGATACAGAACAGATTAATTTAAGAAACACAGGCTAACAAGATGAGATGTATGAACAATGAGAAGACAAAGAAACAATCTCCAAATGAAGGGAAAGGAGGAAGCCTTAGAAAAAATGCTAAATGTAATAGAGGCAACTCAACTATCAGATACTAAGTTCAAGGCAATGGTTATCAGGAAGCTCAATGAACTCACAATCAGCTTCCAGAAACTACAGGGAAGCTACAACTATCTCACTGAAAACTATATCAACAAGAAAAAGGTAATAGAAACTATCAACAAGGGCCAAGAGGAAATGAAGAATGCCATTTCTTAACTGGGGAACACAGTAGAAGGAATGAAAAGCAGGATTGATGAAGCAGAAGTTCAGGTCAGTGAATTGGAGGAGAAAGTAGAAAAGAACACCCAGAAAGAACAAGAAAAGGAAAAGAGGCTCAGAAAGAATGAAGAGGGATTAAGAGAAATGCAAGACAATATGAAACATAATAATAATATTGATACAATAGTGATACCAGAAGGAGAAGAAGAAGAGCAAGGGATAGAAGACCTGTTTGAAAAAGTAATGAAGGAAAACTTCCCTAATTTGATGACAGAAAAAGTCACACAAATCCAAGAACCACACAGAGTCCCAATCAAGAGGAACCCAAAGAGGCACACCTCAAGACACACCATAATTAAAATGGCAAAATTTCAAGGCAAAGAGAGAATGTTAAAGGCAGCAAGGGAGAAACAGGAAGTAACATACAAGGGAACCCCAGTAAGCCTAACAGCTGACTTCTCAATGGAAACACTCCAAGCCAGAAGAGAATGGCAAGAAATAATCCAAGTAATGAGAACCAGAGGCCTGCAACCACGACTACTTTACCCAGCAAGGCTCTCGATCAAGATAGAAGGCCAAATAAGAAGCTTCCCAGACAAAAGGAATCTAAAAGAATACACATCCACCAAACTCGTTCTTCAAGAGATTCTAAAGGGATTGCTTTAAGGAAAGGAAGGAAAAGAGAGAGGAACACACCTGCAGAAAAGACAATGAATAAGTACTTATCAATAATAACCTTAAAAGTAAATGGATTAAATGCTCAGATCAAAAGACATAGAATAGCAGAATGGAGAAGAAAAAATGACCCACACATATGCTGCCTACAAGGTACCTACCTCAGGATAAAAGACCTATACAGACTGAAAGTGAAGGGCTGGAAACAAATATTCTAAGCAAATGGACAGGAAAAAAAAAAGCCGGGGTAGCAATACCCAATCAGACAAAATAGACTTCCAAAAAAGGTCCACAATGAGAGACCCAGAAGGTCATTTCATAATACTCAAGGGAAGAATCCACCAAGAAGACATAAATATTGTAAATATATATGCACCCAACATAGGAACACCCAAATACATAAAGAAAATCTTAGAGGACTTCAAGAAAAATATAGGCAGCAGCACAATTACAGTGGGGGATTTTAGCACCCCACTGCCAAAAATGGACAGATCCTGCAAACAAAATATCAACAAAGATATTGTGGCATTGAACAATACCCTAGATGAAATGGACTTCACTGATATATTCAGAGCCCTCTATCCCAAAGAATCTAAATACACATTCTTTTCAAATGTACATGGAACATTTTCAAAGACTGACCACATGATTGGACACAAAACAAGACTCAACAATTTCAAGAAAATTGAAATCATACCAAGCATTTTCTCGGATCACAAGGGACTGAAGCTAGAAACCAACCGCAAGGAAAAAAACCCAAAACACTCAAAATCATGGAGATTAAAGTGCATGCTATTAAACAATGAATGGGTCAAGAATTATATTAGGGAGGAAATCAAAATGTTTCTGGAAACAAATGAAAATGAACTCACAACAATCCTAAACTTATGGGACACAGCCAAGGCAGTCCTGAGAGGGAAGTTCATAATGATACAGGCCCACTTAAAAGTGTTAGAAACATTTCAAACAAACAGCCTAACCCTATTTCTACAAGAACACCAGGAACAACAACAAAGACAGCTCCGAGCAAGCAGAAGGAAGGAAATAACCAAGATCAGAGCAGAATTAAATGCATTGTGGTCTAAAAGCACAATTCTAAGGGTCAATGAATCTAGGAACTGGCTCTTTCGAAAGACAAAAAAGAAATGACAAGCCTTTAAGTAGACTCATAGGATAAAAGAGAGAAGATGCAAATAAAAACAATCAGAAATGGAAGAGGAGATATTACAACACATACCACAGAAATACAAAGGATTGTAAGAAATTACTACAAAGAACATTATGACAAGATATTTGAAAACCTAGGTGAAAGGGACAAATTTCTAGGAAACATAATCTTCCAAAATTCAGTGAAAAAGAAGCAGAAAGCCTGAACAGACCAATAACAGTAAAAGATATTGAAGCTGTAATCAAAAAATTTCTAACACACCATCTCCTGTGATGGTTTCACAGGAGAATTCTACAAAGCATTTAAGGAAGAGCTAACCCCTATCCTTCACAGACTTTTCCAAAAAATCCAAAAAGATGCAAGACTCACAAACTCTTTTTATGAGGTCAACATCGTCCTAATGCCAAAACCAGATAAAAACACAACAAAGAAAGAAAACTTCATGCCAATATCACTGATGAACATTGACACTAAAATCCTCAGCAAAATACTGGCAAACCGCATCCAACAATACATTAAAAAGATCATACACCACGACCAAGTGGGATTCATCCCAGGAATGCAAGGATGGTACCATATTCTCAAATCAGTAAATGTAATACATCACATAAACAAAAGTAAAGACAAAAACCACATGATAATATCAATAGATGCAGAAAAAGCGTTTGATAAGGTACAGCACCCATTTATGATAAAATCACTCTGAAAAGTGGGAATAGAGGGTGCATTACTCAACATAATAAAGGCCATATATGAGAGACATACAGCCAACATCATACTCAATGGCTAAAATTTAAAATGTTTTCCACTAAGATCAGGAACAAGACAAGGCTGTTCACTTTCACCACTTCTATTCAATATAGTACTGGAAGTTTTAGCCACAGTGATCAGACAATAAAAAGAAATAAATGTCATCCAAATCAGAAAGGAGGAAACAAAACTGTCACTGTTTGCAGGTGACATGATAGTGTACATAGAAAATCCTATAGACTCCACCAAAATACTGCTTGACCTAATAAATGAGTTTGGTAAAACAGCGGGATACAAAGTCAATATCCAGAAATCAAAGGCATTTCTGTACACCAACAATGAAACAGCAGAAGCAGAAATGAAAACAAAATCTCATTTGAAATAGCAAAAAGAAAAAATGAAATATCTAGGAATAAACCTAAGAAAAGAGGTAAAAGACCTGTATTTAAAAAACTACATAACACTGAGGAAAGAAATCAAGGAAGACACAAACAAATGGAAACATACACCATGTTCATGGATTGGAAGAATTAATGTCATTAAAATGTCAATACTACCCAAAGCAATTTACACATTCAATTCAAGTCCTATTAAAGTATCAATGGCTTATTTCACAAACACTTCAAAACTTTATATAGAATCATAAACGACCCCAAATAGCAGCTGCAATTTTGAGAAAGAAGAGTAAAGTAGGAGGGATCACAATACCTGACACTAAACTATACTACAAGGCCACTGTAATCAAAACAGCCTGATGCTGGCATAAAAATAGGCACAGGGACCAATGGAACAGCACAGAGAGCCCAGAAATAAACCCAAGTCTCTATGGTCAATTAATATTTGACAAAGGAGCTGTCAACATAAAATGGAGTAAAAATAGCCTCTTCAACAATGGTGTTGGGAGAACTGGACAGGTATGTGCAAAAAAAGGAAACTCAAGCACCAATTTACACCTTATAGAAAAATAAATTCAAGGTAGATAAAAGACTTCAATATAAAATGTGACACCATTAAAGTCCTAGAGGAGAATGTAGGTAGGAAAATCTCAGATATTTCACGCAGAAACTTTTTTACTGACATGTCCCCTAGGGCAAGGGACATAAAGGAAAGAATAAACAAATGGGACCTCATCAAAATAAAAAGCTTCTGCACAGCTAAAGAAAACAATATCAAAATAAAAAGAGAACAAACTTTATGGGAAAACATATTTTCCAGTGATACCTCAGACAAGGGTTCAATCTCCAAAAATATATAAGGGACTTACAAAAGTACACTCTAAGAAGACAAGGAACCCAATTAAGAAATGGGCAAAGGACTTGAACAGACACTTCTCCAAGGAAGACATACAGAAAATCCAAAGACACATGAAATGATGTTCACTATTGTAAGCTATTAGAGAGGTGCAATTTAAAACCACAATGAGATACTACTTCACACCAGTCAGAATGGCCATTATATATCAAGCAACAAACAAGTGTTGGAGAGGTTGTGGAGAAAAGGGGACCCTAGTGCACTGTTGATGGGACTGCAGACTGGTACAGCCACTATGGAAAGCAGTATGGAACTTCCTCAGAAAACTTAAAATGGATCTGCCTTTTGACCCAGCAATTCCACTGCTGGGACTATATCCTAAGAACACTAAAACACCAATCCAAAATAACCTATGCACCCCGCTGTTCATAGCAGCACAATTTACAATAGCTAGGGGCTGGAAGCAACCTAGATGCCCATCAGTAAATGAATGGATCAAAAAACTATGGTGCGTTTACACAATGGAATTCTATGCAACAGAAAGAAAGAAGGAGTTCCTACCCTTTGCAACAGCTTGGATGGAGCTGGAAAGCATTAAGCTAAGTGAAACAAGCCAGGCAGTGAAAGACAAATACCATATGATCTAACCTTTAACAGGAACCTAAACAACAAAACAAAGAAACAAGCAAAATATAACCAAATATACTGAAATTGAGGACAGGCTTACAGTGACCAGAGGGGAGAGAAGAGGGAATTTCAGGGGACAATGGGAAGTGTTCATGGGTACAAATTTAAAGGACACATGGACAAAAACTAGGGGGAGGGTGGTAATGGGAGGGCAGTGGGGAGGTTTCGGTGGGTGGGCTGGATTGGGAGTAAAAGGGAGAAAACTGTACTTGAACAATGATTAAATTAAAAAAAAAGTAATACAGAATTAGGGAATCTCCATTGATAAAATAATTGAAAAAATAATTCAACAACTACCCTCCCCACAAACAACTAGGAAAATTTGGTACAGGTATAGAGAGAACTCAGATATTTTAAGAGCAGGGTAATAGGACATGAGATGAACTTTGACAAAAAAAAAAATGGTTTTGTGTGCCTGGACAGGGGAGAAATTGTAAGAACGCAGAATGGAAACAAGTTGTAGCTAGAGAGAAAACAAAAATTGAAATGAAAATCATGCAAGGAAAGAGGATGGTGAAATGTGCTAAGCGAAGGAAAGGGCAAAATATGTGAATTGAAATACACTATAGTATAAAATCTAGTGACTTAATATGTACAAACTTGCTGGACAAGAAGGGAATGTCATCAAACTATGCAGGAAAGAAAATACCTCAAATCATGGAGCAGACCACAGTGGCTTTCGTCTCAGAAGCCTCTTGTATTCACCAGTTTTTGTTTTTTTTTTCTTTCTCGATGTGCCTCTGGGGATGTCAGACGTTGACCCTGTCTGACCTTAGGCAGCCTGCTTCATACTTCCAGGGATCTGCTTACCCTGGCTGTCTCTTTCCATTGTTAATCTAGTCACTCTGCACTCAGCAGTCAAGTTTAAGCACCACAGGTAGGGCCATCCTCCTGGGGTCAGGGCTATTGTTTTCCCTCAGGCTGGGGCTACTTAGCTGGGAGTGGCCTGCCTGAGCAGGATGGTTGCTGTTGTATGGGGGTTGGCTCAGCACCGCGATTCTGGTGGCTACTCTCTCAGTTCTCTCCCCAAGACCTCCATCCACAGTCCCTCCTGAAGTCTCTGTCATTCACTTTGCCCACCCCCACAACTTTTCCAGGGATCTTCTGTTTGTGGCTATCTCCTTTGGTTGTTAATCTAGTAATGCTTCACTCAGCAGTTAGTCTAAAGCACTACAGGGCCAGGGAATAGACCCTCTTGGAGTTGGGGCTATTGTTTCCCCTCAGGCTGCTTCTTCTGCTCATAGGAGTGTGGTCTGCCTGAGCAGGATGGGTGCAGCATCATGAGGGATGACTCAGCATCAGGATCCCAGCCTCTACTCTGTCAGTTCCCTTCCCAAAGCTTCAATCTTTAGTCTCCTCTCAGGTGTCACCAGCCCACTCTGCCCCTACCTTTGCCAGAAGCCAGAGTATGTGGCTACAAATGAATATTTCTGTGTTGGCCCTTTAAAATGGTCTTACATCTCCAGAAGTCCATCTCTGGAGGGGAGTAATCCTACTGCTTTTCACTGTTGATTGTTATCTGTGTACTTTTGGGGCTCTGGTGCTCTAGGCTGGGAATCCTAGCTTAGGGTTTAGACCCCATTCTTCTCTGGGGAATCCAACTGGCCACTTAATAATCTCTCAGACACTGCTACCTGTGGGCACCCAGCCAGCCCTTTCGAGTCTCTACCACACTCTTTTCTGGACAGGTTGTGCTGAAGCTTATTCTTCTGCCTGTCTGAGGTTATGTAGCTTCTCTCTTGCAATCGCTCAGTTGTTTGTTCCAGGTGGTTTCTGCACAATTGAGTTTTAATTCCAGATTGGCCCTGAAGGAAGGTCAGTATGACTTCTATTCACTCCTCCACCATCTTCTTTCCTACTATCTAGTTGTATTTTTGTATTCCAATAACAAACTGTCAGAACGGGAAATTAAGGAAACAATCCCATTCACAACTGCCTCAACAAGAATAAAATATGTAGGAATAAATCTAATCAAGGATGTAAAGGAAGTGTACTCAGAACTTTATAAGATACTGAAGAAAGAATTTGAAGAAAATACAAATAAGTGAAAGTACACAGTGTTCATGGATAGGAAGAATTAACATCATTAAAATGTCCATACTACCCAAAGCGATCTATAGAATCAATGCAATTCCTATCAAGATTCCATGATGTATTTCACAGAACTGGAACAAATATTTCAAAAATTTATATGGAACATCAAAAGACTCCACACCTCAACAGTGTTTCTGAGATATAAGAACAAGGTTGGAGGAATCACACTACCTAATATCTATCTATACTAAAAGGGAACAGTAATCAAAACAGCCTGGTGCCAGCATAAAAACAGACACATAAATCAATGGAGCAAATAGAAAGCCAAGAAATAAATCTATATATTCATAGTCAATTAATATTCAACAGAGTAAGGAAGCACATACAATGAGTTGAAGATATTTTTTTCAATACATGGCACTGGGAAAATTGGACAGATACATGCAGAAAAGAGAAAGCAGACCACCTTCTTACACCACACACAAGAATAATTTCAAAATAGATCAAGGAGTTAAATGTTAGTCCCCAAACCATAAAAATCCTAGAAGAAAACATAGGTAGCAATGTCTGGGACAATGATTGTAGAAATATTTTATTGGATATATCCCTCCAGGCAAGGGAAACAAAAGAAAAAATAAACAAATGGTACTTCAACAAAGTAAAAAGTTTTTGCACAGCAATGGAAACCACCAACAAAATAAAAAGACAGCTCACTGCCCTGGCTGGTGTAGCTTAGTGGACTGAGCACTTGACTGAGAACCAAAGGGTCGCCTGTTCAATTCCCAGTCAGAGCACATGCCTGGGTCACAGGCCAGGTCCACAGCAGGGAGAGTGTGAGAGGCAACTACCTATTGGTGTTTCTCTCCCACTATTTCTCTCTCCCTTCCCCTCTCTCTAAAATAATAAAATCTTAAAAAAAAAAAGACAGCCCACTGAATGGGAGAATGTATTCACTGATACATCTGAGAAGGGTCAATATCCAGAAGTTATAAAATACTTACAAAACTCAACATAAAAAAGCAAACAAACAACCCAGTGAAAAACTGGGCCAAGGTCCTGAATATACGCTTATCCAAAATAGAAATACAGATGGCTGATGATCATATGAAAGAATGCCCAATGTCTCTAATCATCAGAGAAATGCAAATAAAAACCACAATGAGATATAATTTCACACTTGTCAGAATGGCTACCATCAATAAATCAACAAACAGCATGTGCTGGTTAGGATGTGGAGAAAGGGGAACCCTTTTGCACATTTAGTGGGAATGTAGATTGGTGCAGCCACTGTGGAAAGCAGTATGAAGATATCTCCAAAAAAATTAAAAATGGATCTGCCTTTTGACCCAGCAAGCACACTTCTAGGAATATATGTAAAGGAACACAAAACCCTAATTAAAAATTACATAAGCACCCCTATGCTCATTGCAGCAGTATTTACAATCACCAAGTTAAGGAAGCATCCCAAGTGTCCATTAATATATGAATGGATAAAACAACTTTAGGATTTTACACAATGAAAGACTACTCAGTCATACAAAGAAGAAAAATTTACCCTTTGCAACAGTATGGATGGACCTGGAGAACATTATGCTAAGTAAAATAATCCTGTTGGAGAAAGACAAATACAATATGATTTCACTCATATGTGGAATCTAATGAACAAACTAAACTCGCAAACAAAACAGAGATAGACTCATAGATGGATAACAGATGACAGCTATTGGGGAGTGGGGAGGTTAGATTGTGGAGACATTAAGCAAAAAGGAAAAGGACTAATGGACATGAACAACACTGTGGTGATTGCTGGGGGAGGGGAGTATAAGGGGACTAAATGGTAATGAAAAATACAATAAAGAAAATTTTTTACTAGTAAAAATAGAGTATTAAATCTTACTATTTACAACAACATGGACGGATAATAGAGCACATTATACTAAGAAAATTAAGTCAGACAAAGACAAATACCATATAATTTCACTTTTGCTCAATTATATGTGGAATGTAAAAAACAAAATAAATGAACAATGAAAACAGGAACAGACTCATAGATATAAGAAGAAACTGATGGTTGCAAGATTGGAAGAATGTTGAGGTCCTGGGTGAAAAAGATGAAGGGATTAAGAAGTAAAAATTTGCAGTTACAAAATAGTTATGGAGATGTTAAGTATAGCACAGGGAAAATAGTCAATATACATAAGCCCTAGCTGGTGTGGCTCAGTGGATTGAGTGCTGGCCTCTGAACCAAGGGGTTGCTGGTTTAATTTCTACTTGGAGCACATGCCTTGGGTTCCAAGCCAGGTCCCCAGTAGGGGGCTCATGAATTCAACCACATATTGATGTTTCTCCTCCCCTCTCCTCTGTCTAAAAATAAATAATTTTTTTATTTTTAATTTTTAACATATTTTATTATGTTATTACAATTGTCCTAGTTTCCCCCTTCACTCCCCTCCACCCTACACACCCTCTCCCACCCACATTCCCCTCCTTTAATTCATGTCCATGGGTCATACATATTAGTTATTTGGACTCTACATTTCCTATGCTATTCTTACACTCTCCCTGTCTATTTTCTACCTAAGATCTATGCTACTTATTCTCTGTACCTTTACCCCCTCTCTCCCCCTCCCACTCCTCTGTTGATAACCCTCCATGTAATCTCCATTTCTGTGGTTCTGTTCCTGTTCTAGTTGTTTGTTTAGTTTGCTTTTGTTTTTGTTTTAGGTGTGGTAGTTAATAATCATGAGTTTGCTGTCATTTTACTGTATATGTTTTTTATCTTTTTTCTTAGACAAGTTCCTTTAACATTTCATATAATAAGGGCTTGGTGATGATGAACTCCTTTAACTTGACCTTATCTGAGAAATGTTTTATCCATCCTTCCATTCTAAATGATAACTTCACTGGATATAGCAATCTTGGATGTAGGTCCTTGCCTTTCATGACTTGGAATATTTCTTTCCAGCCCCTTCTTGCCTGTAAGGTCTCTCTTTGAGAAATCAGCTGACAATCTTATGGAAACTTCTTTGTAGTTAACTGTCTCCTTTTCTCTTGCTGCTTCTAGGATTCTCTCCCTAATTTTAATCTTAGGTAACATAATTATGATGTGGCTTGGTGTGTTCCTCCTTGGGTACAACTTCTTTGGGACTCTCTGAGCTTCCTGGACTTCCTGGAAGTCTATTTTCTTTGCCCAGTTGGGGAAGTTCTCCTTTATTATTTGTTCAAATAATTTTCCACTTGTTGCTCTTCCTCTTCCACTTCTGGTACCCCTATAATTTGGATGTTGGAACATTTAAGGTGTCCTGGAGGTTCCTAAGCCTCTCCTTATTTTTTTTTTTTTTTGAATTTTTGTTTCTTCATTCTTTTCTGGTTGGATGTTTCTTTCTTCCTTCTGGCCCATACCTTTGATTTATGTCCCAGTTTCCTTCCCATCACTATTGGTTCCTGTACATTTTCCTTTATTTCACTTAGTGTAGCCTTCATTTTTTTCATCTTATTTGTGACCAAATTCAACCCATTCTGTGGGCATCCTGATTACCAGTGTTTTGACTTGTGTGTCTCATAGGTTGGCTATCTCTTCATCACTCAGTTGTATTTTTTCTGAGGCTCTGATCTGTTCTTTCATTTGGGCCATTTTTTGTTTGGTGTGCCTGTTATGTTGTGAGGTGTAGAGCCTTAGGTATTCTCTTGGGTGGGGTAACCTATGTTACTCTGTTGTGATGCTGTATGTGGGGAAGGTGTCCAAGAGGCAACATTGGTTCTTGCTCTGCTCTATGACAGCTTTCAGTCACTTCCCCCACTTCCCACAAGCAAATTGGGTCCTTCTAGTGCTGATTCCTGGGTGGGTGGGCTTGTGTACATTTTAGGGCATTATGGGTCTCTCCAATGAAGTCCCCTGTGAGGCTGGTAGTTTCTTACACTGCTCCCTCAGACCCTGCAGGTGTTTTCAATCAGTGGTTTGAGGCTTCATGTCCCCAAGCTGGAGCTCTGGGTTAGGCAGTCTGTCTCACTCCCTAGTTGTTCCTCCCAGTTTATCTGCATGCAAATATGGGATCACCTGCTCCACCAGCCACCGCAGCAGTCTTACTGGCCAGCCACTGCCTTGCTGCAAGTCCTTTCTGAGTGCCCATCTCTGCCCCTCCTACTGGTCTGGATGAATATGTCTTCTTTAACTCCTTGGTTGTCAGACTTCCATACAGTTTGATTTTCTGTTTGTTTTTTGGTTTTGGTTGTTTTTTGGTTCTGATTTTTTTTTTTTATTGTTGCTGTGTGAGAAAGCACAGTGTATCTACCTATACCTCCATCTCAGCTGGAAGTGCAAATAAGTAAAAATTAAAAAAAATAGTAATTAACCAATTGAGGCTGAGTTATTATAAAAAATATCATGATAAATAACTATGTATGACGCCAAGTGGTTAACAGATTTATTGGTGGCTCACTTTGTAAGTTATATAAGTGTCTAACCACTATGCTATACACCTGACACTAATATAAAATATATTGAATGTAAACTGCAATTGAATAAATAAATAAATGGGACAAATGTAAAGAATAAAAAAGATAAATCTATGAGTTGATGCTGATTGTAAATATGTAGATGATTAATAAATACATAAATTAAGAGGTGTGAGGAACTTCTTTCTTACAGTAAAATGCAGACTAATAAATATAAAGGAAGTGGTGGTGGTGATGGGGAACACATTTATTATCATTACAATTGTCATTAAGATTGGTTCTGGCAAGAATCATAAGTGGATACAAACTCTAAGGGGGAGAGTTGAAAGACTGATGAGGAGCAGAATAATGGGATTACCTGAAAATGTCTCTACAAAGAAAAATTTGTACTTTCAAAGTAACTATACAATGAAAACACCTGGCTACACCTTGACCAGGGGATCAAATTTAATATCATTAATAAATCACAAATTGTTATCATGTGTTTCCAGTCATGACAGACATAAAAGACAGAACATTTTATATTATTCTTCCTGTGAATGCAAATAGATAAGTAGTAGATAATAAAAAGAGGATGTGAATGAAGCAAACTTTTTTATTGTTAGTCAAGTACAGTTGTCTCCATTTTGCCCCCATCATTACCCCTGCTGCCCCACCCATCCCTACCTCCCACCCTGGATCCCACCTTCCTTTGGCTTTGTCCATGTATTCTTTATACATGTTCCTTAATGACCCGTCCTCTTTTTTCCCCTGTTATCTCCTTCCCCCTCTCTGGTTACTATCAATGTGTTCTTTATTTCAATGCCTTGGGTTATATTTAAATGAAGCATTTTTTTTAATTTTAAAAATCTAGGTAAAATATGTAGGGTTATCTGTACTATTATTGCTATATTTCTGTAATTTTGGAATTATTTTTAAAAAGTTAATTTTTTTTTCAAATTAGTTTTTTCAAGCTTCTTTGGATATATTCCCAGAAGTGGAAATGCTGGGTCATGAGGCATTTCCATTTTTTAATTTTTTGAGGTAACTTCATAGGCTTTCCACAGTGGCTGCAACAGTCTGCATTCCCACCAACAATGCATGAAGGTCCCTTCTTTCTATATCCTCACAAGTATTTGTTGTTTGTTAATTTATTGATGATAGCCATTCTCACAAGCATGAAGTGACATCTCATTGTGGTTTTAATTTGCATTTCCCTGATGATTAGTGACCTTGAGCATCATTTCATATGCCTATTGACCATTTGCATGTCTTCTTGGAGAAGTGTTAATTCAGATCCTTTGCACATTTTTTATTGGATTTTTTTTGGTGTTGTTTTATAAGTTCTTCATAAACTTCAGACACCCTTATGTTCATTGCAGCATTATTTACAATAGCCAAGATTTGGAAGCAGCCTAAGAGTCCATGAGTAGATTAATGAATAAAAAAGCTCTGGCACATTTAAACAAGGAAATACTACTTGACTGTAAAAAAGAAGGACATCTTATCCTTTGCAACAGCATGTATGGACCTGGAGAATATTATGCTATGTGAAATAAGCCAGTCAGAGAAAGAAGTACATATTATTTCACTTATATGTGGAGTCTACTGAACAAAATAAACAGACAAACAAAATAGAAACAGACTCATAAATACAGGGAACAGACTGACAACAGTCAGATAAGATGGAGGTTGGAGGACAGGGTAAAAAATGTGAAAGGATTAAGAAAAAACTCATAGACACAAACAGCATAATGATGATTATCACAGGGAAACAGGGCTGGGGGAGTTATAGTGGGAGTTAAATAGTGATGGGAGAAGATTTGACTTTGGATGATGAACACACAATACAATATATACATGATGCATTATAGAATTTTTTTTCCAAATGTCTCATTTGGAACCTATATAATTTCATTAACCAATGTCACCTCAATAAGTTCATTTTAAAAAGTGTATAAGAGAGTAGGTCTTAAATGCTCTCATCAGAAAAAAAGAAATGGTAATCATGTGACATAATAGAGGTATTATCTAACTTTATGGCAATAATCATTTTGCTATCAAAAAGTGTACCAAATTAATAGGTTGTACACCTTAAACATATACAATTTTATATGTCAATTTTTTCTCAATAAACTGGGAAGATTCTCATATGGGCGACATAATTAAATCTAAGTAGTAGCCCCTTCAATAAATAACTATTCTATATTTTAAAATAAAGTGTCAAAAACAGATATGTTTATATGGTACAGAAGCAACTTTCTTCCCTCCACCCTCTCTAATTAGATTGCTTTGAAAAACAATCTGTGATATAAGCATCTATGCATATTAATAATGAACTTTCATAACCAGTAATATTTTTGTGTATAATCCTTAGGTTTTTTATGTATATTTTACACAATCATTTTTATTTTTCCTTATAACATTCCTGTGATAGAAATATATATTTGTTTCACTCTGTAACAGGCAAAAGATTTACACAATCTGAAGAGAAACCAGAGTATAATTTGTTTCACTCTTTAGTTGACACAAATCCCAGTGCAAATAAAGGTTCTCTTGGATCTCAAAATGTAAAATAAATGTTCTCATTAATTTCACATTTTCTCATAATTATGTTTTCTTGACATAATTATGCCAATTCTTGACACCTCTTTTAGCAGGAATGGGATGAATTAACTTCTCTATTTTAATGTTTTTTTTAATATACTTAGGTTTGAAGTCATTTGTAACATCATCCTATATGTAAACTGTCACATTTCTTTTGAAAACTTAAACTCCTGTCTATAATTCAGCAAGCATACTTGGTTGTATTCTCTGTCTGGTTTACACATGAAATTTTAAACCTGCTTTTTCACTACATACATACCTTTGGCTTTTTTCCAAATGTCTCATTAAACCATTCACCTATCTGTGGTGGTAGATTATCAATTTAATATGAGTTAGTGATCAATATTATACATTGGTGAACAAGATTCAGAATTAAGAAAGCAAAGGTGTAAGCAGCAGAGAATGAGTTGTAAATGAATAAGTACATATAAAGGCACATGACCCTAAACCTTACATATACCAATTTGTTTCATGGTCTGTGCAGCTGCATCATTCTTATATGAAATGCCAAAGAAAAAGTTGTAGGCTAAAATTTATGTTTTCTCCTCCCTCTTTCTTTCCCTTAGGCTACCAGCTGCTGCACTAACACATTTCTGTGGATCATAATAAAACTCATAATATAAGAAGACTTGAGTGCCTCTATTCACTCTCCATACTTGAAATCTCCTCCAGCCAAACTTTTCTTTCTCAAACTGCCCAATCTGCCTGGAATTATAGGAAATATATGATATTTTATGCCTTTTCCTGGAGTTGTTTTCACTCTTGCCTGCTTCATCCCAAAGTGCCTTTGCTTCCAGCCTGAGTCTACACAATTCTACTTCACTAAGTGACCTTCCTGAATATTCATTGGCTTCTTTGACAAGTTTCTAGACTCCTATGATTTTATTCTTTATCAATACCTATAGGAATTTTTCTACCACCTAGAGGGAAAAATGATGCATAACTTTAGATTTCTTAGTTTTTATTTCCATCTTACTTTGCTGTTTAAAGTTGCCTCTTGTGGCAATGAATACTTTCCCTTTCTCCAAGGAGTCACTTAGAAACTCTACATTTCCATGATTAAAGCAATAACCTTCCCTACCATCTCTTCTAATAGTGTAGGTGCTTATAACACCTTCAGTCAGAGGATATTATCTACTGTGGTTTTTACTGATTCTAGCCACCTGCACTACCTTCCTGTTTGTTTTTGTTCTCTAATATCCACTGTTCTAACACTATCATTTTATTTTTCCTCTTTGCACATTTTTTTAAATGCCATAGAAAAGATATTGTATCAAGAAAAGGAAGCTATTTCCTTACCTCTAATAGGTTTGTAGAATTTCTATTTCTCCCCTTGACAGTCCTTTGGGTGCTAATTGGGAAGTGGATTAATACAGCTGTCAAGTCACCTAATTGCTATGAATATCTAATGGAGTCTTAAGTGCCAGTTCATTTCTGTCAGTGACTCTATTTTCATCATGTGATACAGCTTTATTTTGTGTAGTACTTGTCATATAAGGAAAATCATAAGTAACTGGGGTGAATTAAATAATATATAGCAGTTCATCATCTTAAGAGATCTTCTCAAACTATAGATCTGTCACCTCTTATAATCTAGAGGGACTAGGGACATTTGTGAAAGACATTAAATTAAAATAGCATTATTTTTAGGATATCTTTACTACACAACTAGACCATCATGCTCTTGACTACCCTGAGTTAAAGAACAGACTTAGTAGATATATAAACTTGGTACGGCCATCTAGCACTTTAGGTAGACTGGGTGAAATATGTGCCAGTGGTTAGACAATTAAAATCTTGAGCTCTGGCAGTGGCCTATATGTCATCCTGCTTAATTTGCAGCTCAACAGACCAGCCTGTGATAAGAATAGCTGATAGTCCTGGGTGCCTGCCAATTCTGACACTATGTATGCTGAAGCTGATTTGGGCTAACCCAAATTTATGTGAATGCAATATTGCTGTTGAGTGTGTAGGCACAATCTAAATGTCTATGATAGATATTTGATATATAAAATGAATTTAAATCAGGATGAAAAAGCATAATATTATTCTAATAGTTCTAATGCTTTGTGCCTAGAAAGAAGCCTCTATACTTTTCTTTTTTAAGTATATATTATTGATTATGCTGTTACACATTTCCCAATATTTTCTCCAACTTATCCCCACTCTGCTGTGCACCCCCAGCTCTCCAGTCTTCTCCACTCCCCTTAGTTCATGTCCAAGGATTGTATATATAAGTTCTTTGGCTTCTATATATACTTTTCAATTACGGCTTAATTTAATATTATTTTATATTAGATTCAGGTGTTTCCCTAATATTCCCAGGAACAAACTGGCACCATACGTAGTTATTATAATATTGACTATATTACCTATGCTATATTTTACATCCCTATGACTATTTTCCAACTACCAATTTGTATTTCTTAATCTTTTCACCTTTTTCATCCAGTCACCCAGCCCCCCTCCCATCTGGCTACCATCAGTCTGTTTTATGTATCTATGAGTCTGTATATGTCATTTTTTAGATTCTACATATAAGTTAAAAAAACTAACATAAAATAATATTGAATATAAACTATAATTTTAAAAAGTTTTTTTTTTAATAAAAAGGAGCCACTAGTAGTTTGTGACTTTGCCATGATACTGTTATCTTAATATCCTGGGAAGAATACTCACAAAGAAATTCCTTCAATTGGCCTCATTAGCCTGAATACCAATAGAGAAAAGTAGTATTACATTAGGAAAAAAGTTCATTATTTTCTTCTGACATTTTACAGTAGTATGATATTTTGATGAAATTACAGTAACTAATATGTCTTTACTATACAAGAGGTGAGCAGATTAAACAAGGTAGCCCTGCTATCTACCAGATAACAGAGACATGTATTATATAATTTTTACTAATTACTACCTATGCAGGTAATTATACTTCTTCTTTACACATAATGAAAGTGAAGGTTGATTTCATTTCTTTCTTCTAGGTGGTAAAAATATCAGGTTAGTTCTCAACTAATTATTTTCTATAGTATAGCACTGTTTAAGATTCCTGTCAAATTCCATTTAGCAAACACAAAATAGTTCTGAAAGAGTTATTACAGCCTGGGACTTTTTTACTATTAATTTATAGAAGGGAAAATCTTTAGATAGATGTTATCCAAGTTGAAATTGAATTCTTTCAAAAGAATCCAATTAGATTTTGTTTCCTTTTCTTTCATTGGGTTCTAAAATATCTTGTCCATTCACAATTTCTGTTGGTGGGTTTTCCTGTTTTTAATTTAAGGTCACTTAATTTGTTCAAGTCCAACATTGCCTTTTCTCACCAAACAGCAAGGTTGAACACTTATCATCACTCAAGTTGTGTGTTGCATAGTTTTTTTCTTCAAGTTTATAGGTGAAGATGCTTATTTTTGGAAAAGGGAAAGCTTCAGCTGATATTACAGAGTATAAATATGCACATAATAAAAATGTTTTTAATCATGGATAATTAGTTAACTCACTTTGAAGAAAAGCTCCACACTCTAATTATGTCCATGAGGCAGGAGACCCATCATTACAGTACCCTTGTCTTACAAAAGGGTTCAGTCTTACTTAAGTTCTCTTAAGAGACACATTTCCACAGTGAACTGTGAACACTATTTTTATGGCAAATTTTAGCACACACACTCTTTTTTAGCACCAGTTCACCTTGCAATACTAGATGACACTGTACTTCTGCAAAACTTTGGAAATATAACTGCTATAGTCCGATTCCAGTGGACACACCTGATATACATTATGTCCCTGTGCTGCAGCTGATTGTTTCATTTAATAGTCTGTAGTGTCTTGTTTCCAGTTCAAAAATGCTTGCTAAAATTAATATTTTTTAGTATATTTGCACTGTGAGGGATGTGTTGTTATTGTTCACTTGTTTGCTTTTGAATAATTGGGCTATGGCCCTATTTAGCTGATGCAAATTATGTAGGGTGATGTGATCTACCTTTCTTCCAGCACCTACACTTCATAGTGGCCAATGTATATATTTTTTCCCCTTCATTCTCAGTTTCTAAGCTCCTTTAAAAGTCTGTTCAATCATACTTCCTTCATCTAATCTTCTTACTACTGCTAGAAATGGTCTTTCACTTTCTCTTACTTTCCTTTCCTTTATTCCACAAATAAATTTATTTTTTTAAATTTTATAATAAAATTATTTTATATATTTGTTAATTTTAAAATTTTATTGTATTGTCATTCAAGTACACCTGTCTGCATTTCCCCCACCACTTTCTCTACCCCAGCCATCCCCACCTCCCTCCCCTGATTCAATCCCCACCTTGCTTTTGTTCATGTGTCCTTTATAGTTCATGAAAACCCTTATCCCTTTCTCCCCATTAGCCCCTCCTACCTCCCCCCGGTTACTGTCAGTTTGTTCTTAATTTCAAAGTTTCTGGTTATATTTGGCTTGCTTCATGTTTTGTCAATTAGGTTCCACTTAAAGGTGAGATCATATAGAATTTGTCTTTCACCACGTGGCTTATTTTACTTAGCATCATACTCTCCAGTTCCATCCATGCTAAGGCAAAGGACAGGATATCCTTTTTTCTTTCCTTTGTGTAGTATTCCATAATGTAAATGTACCATAATTTTTTGATCCATTCATCTACTGATGGGCACTTAGGTTGCTTCCAGCACTTGCCTACTGTAATTCGTGCTGCTGTGAACATTGAATCCATAGGTTCTTTTGGATTGGTGTTTCAGGGTTCTTAGGATACAATCCCACCAGTGGAATTGCCATGTCAAAAGTCAGTTCCATTTTTAGTTTTCTGAGGAAATTCTATACTGTATTCCATAGTGGCTGCACCAGTCTGCATTCCCACCAATAGTATGCTAGGGTTCCCTTTTCTCCACATCCTCTCCAACAATTTCTGTTTGTTGATTTGCTTATGATGGCCATTCTGTCTGGTGTGAAGTGATACTTCATTGTAGTTTTAATTTGCATTTCTCTGATGGCTAACAACACTGAGCATCTTTTCATATGTCTCTGGACCTTTTGTAGGTCCTCCTTGGAGAGGAGTCTGTTGAAGTCATTTGCCCCCCATCCCCACAATCAATTCCCACACTTGTTTTCCATCTCTGTGGGTCATTTATTTTAAAGATAATATATACACATATTAATGTGTTCAAGCATCACAAAACACATACAGTATTCCTATTTCCTCCTTCTTCCTCTGATCCTCACTTGCATGATCATGAGTTTCAAATGCTGATTCCACCTGCTTATATATTATCCAAATAATATTCCATTAAAAATTAGTATATAGAGAGATCTATATCATTTTATTGAGATGAAATTCATATAACATAAAATTAAATACTTCAAAATGAATGGTCCAGTGGCATTTTATACACTCAAAATGGTATGCAAATACTTAATCAATTTCAAATCAATTTTTTCACTCCCAAAGAAAATCCCATGCCCATACACATTTACCCATTATCCTCTCCCTCTACCCACTGGCAACTACCTATATATCTTGTCTCCATAAATTTTCCTATTCTGCATATTTCATATAAATGGAACCATACAATGTGTATTCTTTTGTGTCTTGCTTCTTTCAGTTAGCATAATGATTTGAGGATCATTCAGACACTTCACAATATAGCATGTATCAGGGATTCATTGCTTATTTCTGAGAAAATTAATTTCCATTGAATATATATGCCACAATTTGTTTATCCATTAATCTGCTGATGAGTACATTTTTTTCACTATTTTGCTCATGTTCATAGTGCTACTATGAACATTCATGTACAAGTATTTGTTAGAGAACCTATTTCCAATTCTTTTGGGTATATAGATGATAGTGGAATTATGAGAGTATTTGGTAATGCTATGTTTAACCTTTTGAGGAGCCACCAAATTTTTTTCATATCAGCTGAACAATTTTACACTCTCATGATTAGCATAAAAGTATTCTAATTTTGTAACAATATTTGTGATTTTTTGAATTATAAATATATATTTACTCATTCTTGTATGTGCAAAGTGGTATCACACTGTGATTTATTCAATAGATTAGGATTTTCCTCATGACTAAAGATGTCACACATCTTTCCATTTGTTTATTTTCTGTCTTTTTTAACTTTTTAAGGAAATATGTCTATTCAAATTATTTTCCCATTTTTAAACTGAGTGATCTGCCTTTCTATTGTTGAGTTGTAAGAGTCCTTTATATATTCTGTATACTAGAACCTTGTCAGCTACATGATTTGGAAATATTTTATGACATCGACTAGGTTGTCTTTCACTTTCTAGGTAGTGCCGTTAGATGCACAAATATATTTAAGTTTGGTGAAATCAGATTTATCTATTTTCGTTTCTTTTTTTAAAAAATTATTTTAATGGTTGTTCAAGTACAGTTTTCTGTCTTTTACTCCCATCCCAGCCCATCCCCTCAGCCCTCCCCACCTCCATCCCATTTCCACTCCCCTCCCCTAGTTTTTGTCCCCGTGTCCTTTATACTTGTTCCTGTAAACCCTTCCACTTTTCCCCTGAAATTCCCTTCCCTCTCCCCTCTGGTCACTGTCAGCCTGTTCTCTACTTTAGTGAATTTGGTTATATTTTGGTTGGTTGGTTGTTTTGTTGATTAGGTTCCTGTTAAAGGTGAGATCATATGGTATTTTTCCCTCACCATATGGCTTATTTCACTTAGCATAATGCTCTCCAGTTCTACCCATGCTGTCACAAAGGGTAGGAGTTTCTTCTTTCTTTCTGCTGCATAGAATTCCATTGTGTAAATGTACCATAGTTTTTGGATCCATTCATTTACTGATGGGCACCTAGGTTGCTTCCAGCACTTGGCTATTGTAAATTTTACTGCTATGAACATTGGGGTGCATAGGTTCTTTTGGATTGGTGTTACAGGGTCCTTAGGATAAAATCTTAGCAGTGAAATTGCTTGGTCAAAGGCTAATCAATTTTTAGTTTTCTGAGAAAATTCCATACTGTTTTCCATAGTGGTTGTACTAGTCTGCAATCTCACCAACAGTGAACTCAGGTTCCCTTTTCTCTGCAGCCTCTCCAACACTTGTTCTTTGTTGTTTTGCTTATGATGGCTATTCTGACTGGTATGAAGTGGAATCTTACCGTGGTTTTTTATTTGCATCTGTCTGATAGCTCGTGATACTGAGCATCTTTTTATACATCTCTAGATCCTCTGTGTGTCCTCCTCAGAGAAGCGTCTGTTCAAGTCCTTTGCCCAGTTTTTAATTGGGTTGCTTGTCTTCTTAGTGGAGTCATGTGAGTTCTTTATATATTTTGGAAATTAAATTCTTTTCTGAGGTATCATTGGCAAATATGTTTTCCCATACAGTTGTATCTCTTTATATTTTAAAACTGTTTTCTTTAGCCATGCAGAAGCTTTTTATTTTGATGAGATCTCATTTGTTTATTCTTTCTTTTATGTCCCTTGCTCTAGGGGACATATCAGTGAAAATATTGCAGTGTGAAATATGTGAGATTTTTCTGCTTGTTCTCCCCTAGGAATTTAGTGGTGTAATACTTATAGTTAAATATTTTATCCATCTTGAATTTATTTTTGTATATGGTGTAAGTTGGTGCTTGAGTTTCATTTTTTTTTTTTTTGTATGTAGTTGTCCCGCACTCCCAACACCATTTGTTGAAAAGGCTATTTTTATACCATTTTATATTGCTGCCCCATTTGTTGAATATTACTTGACTGTAGAGACTTGGGTTTATTTCTGGGCTCTGTTTTGTTCCATTGGTCTATGTGTCTGTTTTTATGCCAGTACTAGGCTGTTTTGATTACAGTGGCCTTGTAATACAGTTTGGTAACAGCTATTGTGATCCCTCTTGTTTGGCTCTTCTTTCTCAAAATTGCAGCAGGTATTTGGGATCCTTTATGATTCTATATAAATTTTTGAATATATAAAACAAAGTTTTATAAATTTTGTTTGTTCTATGTCTGTGAAATATGTCATTAATACTTTAAGGCATTACATTGAATCTGTAAATTGCTTTGGGTAATATGGGCATTTGATGATGTTAATACTTCTGATCCATGAACACAGTGTATGTTTCCATTTCTTTGTGTCTTCCTTGATTTCTTTCTTCAGTGTTGTGTAGATTTCTGAGTACAAGTCTTTTACCTCCTTGGTTAGATTTATTCCTAGGTATTTTATTTTTCTTGTTGCTATATCAAATGGGCTTTTTTCACTGATTACTGTTTCTGATATCTCATTTTTGGTGTACAAAATTTCCTTTGATTTCTGAATATTGACTTTCTATCCCACTGTTTGGCCAAATTCATTTATTAGGTTAAGCAGTTTTGTGGCAGTATCTATTGGATTTTCTATGTATACTATCATGTCATCTGCAAACAATGACAGATTTTTTCTTCGTTTGCAATTTGGATGCCTTTTATTTCCTTTTCTTGAATGATTGCTATGGCTAAAACTTCCAATACTATGTTGAATAGAAGAGGTGAAATTGGACAACCTTGTCTTGTTCCTGATCTTAGTGGAAAATATTTTAGTTTTGTCCATTGAGTATTATGTTGGCTGTAGGTATCTCATGTATGGCCTTTACTATACTGAGGAATGCTCCCTCTATTCCCACTTTGCCAAGTGTTTTTATCATAAATGGGTGCTGTACCTTATCAAATGCTTTTTCTGGATCTATTGATATTATCATGTGACTTTTGTATTTGCTTTTGTTTATGTGATGTGATACATTTTTTTTGATTTGCTCATATTGTAACATCCTTGCATTCAGGGATGAATCCCTCTTGGTCATAGTGTTATGATCTTTTTAAAGTATTGCTGAATGCAGGTTGCCAATATTTGTTTGAGGATTTTAGCATCTATTTTCATCAGGGATATTGGCCTGAAGTTTTCTTCCTTTGTTGTGTCTTTATCTGGTTTTGGGATTAGGATGATGCTGGCTTCATAAAAGGGTTTAGGAGTCTTCCATCATTTTGGATTTTTTGGGATAGTCTGTAAAGGATAGGGATTAACTCTTCCTTGAATGCTTTGTAGAATTCTCCTGTGAAACCATCTGGTCCAGGGTTTTTTTGCGTCCTGAGTTTTTTTATTACTGCTTCAACTTCATCTGATGTTGTTGGTCTTTCAGGCTTTCTGCTTCTTCTTCATTGAGTTTTAGAAGATTATGTTTTTCTAGAAAATTGTCCATTTTACTTAGGTTTTCAAATTTCTTGGCTTACAGTCCTTTGTAGGAATTTCTTAAAATCCTTTGCATTTCTGTGGTATCAGTTGTCATCTCTCCTCTTCCATTTCTGATTATGTTTATTTGGGTCCTCTGTCTTTTTTTCTTGATGAGTTTGCCTAAAGGCTTGTTGGTTTTGTTTATCTTTTCAAATAACCAGCTCCTGAATTTATTGATCCTTCGAATTGTGCTTTTATTCACTATGTCATTTAAGTCTGCTCAGATCTTGGTTATTTCCTTCCTTCTACTTGCTCTTCTCGTTCTTTGTTGTTGTTCCTCAAGTTCTTGTAGGCATATAGTTAAGTTGTTTATTTGAAGTGTTTCTATCTTTTTTAGGTAGGCCTGCATTGCTGTGAACTTCCCTCTCAGGACTGCCTTTGCTGTGTCCCATAAGTTTTGGGTTGCTCTGAGTTCATTTTTGTTCCTTTCCAGAAACTTTTTGATTTCTTCCCTTATTTCATTCTTGACCCATTCCTTGCCTAATAGCATACTATTCAATCTACATGATTTTGTGTGTTTGGGATTTTTTCCTTGGGATTGGTTTCTAGTTTCAGCCCCTTGTGGTCAGAGAATATGCTTGATCTCATCTACATTTTCTTGAATTTGTTGAGACTTGTTTTGTGTCCTATCATGTGGTCTATCTTTGAAAAGTTTCCATGTACATTTGACAAGAATGTGTATTTAGCTTGTTTGGGATGAAAAACTCTATATATCAGTTAAGTCCATTTCATCTAGGGCATTGTTCAATGCCACAATATCTTTGTTGATATTTTGTTTGGAAGATCTGTTCATTTTTGACAGTTGGGTGTTAAAATCCCATTCTATAATTGTGTTGCTGTCAATATCTTTCTTGAAGTCCTTGAAGATTTTCTTTATGTATTTGGGTGCTCCTATGTTGGGTGCATATATATTTACAATATTTATGTCTTCTTGGTGGATCCTTCCCTTGAGTATTATGTTGTGACCTTATGCATCTCTATGGCCCTTTCTTTGAAGTCTATTTTGTCTGATACGTGTATTGCTACCCCAGCTTCCCCCCCCCATCTGTTTGATTGGAAAATTTGTTTCCAACCCTTCAGTCTGTGCAGGTTGTTTGTCCTGAGGTGGGTCTCTTGTAGGCAGCATATGTGTGGGTCATGCTTTCTTGTCCATTCAGCTATTTTATGTCTTTTGGTTTGAGCATTTAATTCATTTACATTGAAGGTTATTATTGATAGGTGCTTACTCATTGCCATTTTTGTGCCTGTGTTCTTCTCTTTCTCTCTCTTTTCCTTCCTTTCCTTAAAGCAATCCCTTTAGCATCTCTTCCAGAACTGGCTTAGTGGAGGTGTATTCTTTTAGAATTCTTTTTTCTGGGAAGCTCCTTATTTGGCCTTCTATCTTGATTGAGAGCCTTGCTGGGTAAAGTAGTGTTGTTTGCAGACCTCTAGTTCTCATTACTTGAATATTTCTTGCCATTGTCTTCTGGTTTGGAGTTTTTCCATTGAAAAGTCAGCTGTTAGTCTTATTGAGGCTCCCTTGTACGTTACTTCCTGTTTCTCCCTTGCTGCCTTTATGATTCTCTCTTTGTCTTGGAATTTTACCATTTTAATTATGATGTGTCTTGCAGCGAATGTCTTTGGGTTCTTCTTGATTGGGACTCTCTGTGTTTCCTGGATTTGTGTTACTTTTTATCTCCTCTAATTAGGGAAGTTTTCCATCATTACTTTTTTTAAAAAAAGGTTTTCTACCTCTTGCTTTTCTTCTTCTCCTCCTGGTAACCCTATTATAGTGAGAGTATTCTATTTTTTGTTCTTATACTTTTGCTGACATATCTAAGGAGCCATTACCAAATCCAATGTCATGCAATTTATTCATATATTTTCTTTTAAAAGTTTTATAGTTTTACCTCTGATATTTAAGTTATTGATCCATTTTAGAGTTTTTTCTATATTGTGTAAGTTACATGTCTATCTTACACTTTTGTATGTGAATACCGAGTTTTCTCAGTACTATTTGTGGAAATACCATTTTTCTTGCTATCCTTTCTGAAAACCAGTTAAGCAGAAATGTATGGGTTTATTTCTCACTTCTAATTTCTAGTCCATTGATCCATACATCTATCCTCATACCTATACCACATTCTTGGTTATTGCATGTCTATAGTAAGTTTGAAATTTGGAAGTGTAAGTCCTCCAATCTTGTTCTTCTTTTTCAATATTGTTTTGGAAATTTCGGACCTTTGTGAGTCCATACTAATTTGAGGACAGGCATTTCTATTTCCACTAAAATAGCCATTGGAATTTTGATAGAAATTACACTGAATCTTTAGACTGTTTGAAGTAGAGTTGACATATTACCAATATCAAGTTTTCCGAGTCAAAATATAGGACAGATTTTTTCTCACTTATTCAGATTTTCTTTAATTTCTTTTGGCAATATTCTATAATTTTAAGTGCATATATGATCTACTGCCTTGTTCATTTTGAAGTATTTTATTCTTTTAGATGTTACTGTAAATATAGTTGTTTCCTTGGTTTCATTTTTTGAAATTTCACTGCTGGTGTATAGAAACACCACTAATTATTATGTGCTGACCTTGTATCTTGAAACTGCAGAATTTTTTATTAGGACTGGTAGTTTGTGTGTGTGTGTGTGTGTGTGTGTGTGTGTGTATTCTTTGGGATATCATACATATAGGAACATGCCTTCCGTGAGTGGAGATAGTTTTATTTCGCCATTTTTAATTCAGATATTTTTGTTTTCCCTTTTTGCCAGTTCCTCTAGATAGAATTTCAAGTACTCCAATGAAGAGAATTGGCCAACATGGCCATTCTTGTCTTGATCCTTATCTTATTGGGAAAGTCATTAATCTTTAACTATTGAACACATTGTTACCTATGGGTTTTTTTTTTATAAATTTCCTTTATGATGTGAAGAAAGTTCCATTATATTCCTAGTTTAATGAGTATTATTAAAAAGAAAGAGTGTTGGATTTTATAAAATATTATTTGGATATCAATTGAATTTTTTTTAATTCTTTTATTGATGTGATGTAGTCTATTGATTGTTTTGTTCTGTTTTTGAAGTTAAACCACTCATGTACTCCTGGGGTAAATCTCAATTGATCATTGTGTATAATTGTTTCAATATGTCAATAGGTTATTAGACTTGTTTCGCTAGTCTTTTTTGAGAATTTTTGCATCTGTGCTCTTAACAGAAACTGGCCAGTATATTTCTTTCTTGTCTCCCTCTAATAGTAGAGTAATACTGGCCTCATGCAATGAATTAGGAAGTGTTTCTTCTGCTTCTGTTACTTGGATGAGATTGAGAAAGGTTGGTATTAATTATTTTCAAACTGTTCTTTAAATTCACTAGTGAAGCCATCATTTCCTTGTAACTGTTTAAAAATACTGATTTAATCTTTTTAATTATTATAGGTCTGATAAGATAGCCCATCTTCTGGAGTTAATTTTAGTGATCATTGTGTTTTTAGTTTATTCACTTAATCTAGAGTTTCTAAATTCGGCATACAATTATTCAGACTATCCCCTTATAATCTATTTTTATTGTTGTTTATAACTTGACCAGACACTTCAAACAAGACATACAGAGGGCCAGAGACATATGAAAGGATGCTCAGCATCACTAGCCATCAGAGAGAATCAAATTAAAACCACAGTGAGATATCACTTCTTACCAGTCAGAATGGCCATCATAAACAAATCAACAAACAACAACTGCTGGGGAGGTTGTAGAGAAAAGTAAACCCTAGTACATTGTTGGTAGGAATACAGACTGGTGCAGCCACTATGGAAAACAGTATGGGGTTTCCACAGAAAACTAAAAATGGAACTGCTTTTTGACATGGCAATTCCATTGATGGGATTATACTCTAAAAATCCTGAAACACCAATTCAAAAGAACCTATGCACACCAATGTTCATAGCAGTACAATTGACAATAGCCTTATATTCCTTTTATTTTTGTAACGCTGGTAGTAATGATCTCGCTTTTCATTTTTTATTCATTTTCATCTTCTGTCTGCTTTTCTTAGTCAACTAAGGATTTACAAATTTTGTTGATATTGTAAAAGAATCAACTTTGTTTTCTTTGATAGATTCAATTGTTTTTCAATTCTATATTTTGTTTATTTTCATTTTTTAAATTTCTTTCTAATTTAATTTTTAAATTTATTTATTATTGTTTAGAGAGAGAGGAAGGGAAGGAGAAAGAGAGGGGCAGAAACATCAATGGATGGGTGCCTCTCACACACCCCCAAATGGGTACCTGGCCCACAACCCAGGCATGTGCCCTGAATGGGAATAAAACCAGTGACCCTCTGGTTCACAGGTCTGCATTCAATCCATTGAGCCACACCAGCCAGGGCCAATTTATTTATTTTTTAAAATCTAAATTTTTAAAGTTTTTTTATTTTTGTTTAAGGACAGTTGTCTCCATTCCCCTTCTACCACTCATCAAATCAGTACATGACTTTATAATGTAAGGAATATAAAAGTGAACTGCTAAATGCAGGAAAGAAGTAAGGACTAAAATTAAAATAAATTTATTTTAAACATATTTATAAGTATTTTATAATTATAAATTATTCAATATATTTAAATATATCAATTTTAAATAAAATAAATGCATATGTATTTTAAATATTTTATTTATTTATTTTTAGAGAGAGGGGACAGGAATGAGAAAGAGAGGGAGAGAAACATCAGTGTATGGTTGCCTCTCATGTGTCCCCAAAAGGGTACCTGGCCTTCAACCCAGGCATGTGCCCTGACTAGAATTCAAACCAGTGACCCTTAGGTTCACAGGCCCACACTCAATCCTTTGAGCCACACCAGCCAGGGCTATTTTATTTATTTTCATTTTAATCCTTATTACTTTTTCTCCTACATTTAGTAGTTTACTTTTACTTTTTACTTTTATAGTTTTACTGTTACTTTGTTCTGGTGAATTTATTTCTTAAATTATAAAATAATGTACTGATTCAATATTTTACTTTTTATTAAATTCATTGTGAGTGACACAGATGTAAATATTTATATAGGTTTTACATGTACAATTTTATGATACATCATCTTCTGTATATTGCATTGTGTGCCCATGAACTTAAAGTCAGTTCTTCTGCCATCACTATATATTTGAACCCCTTTTCCCTTACTATGTCCCCACCCCTCTTTCCTCTGGTAACTACTATACTGTTGTGTGTATCTATGAGGGTTTTTTGTTTGTTTTTCTTGTTTGTTTTTTTGTTGTTGTTTTCAGTTTTATATCACACATATCAGTGAAATCGTATGACCCTTTACCTTTTCCATCTGACTTATTTTGCTTAGTGTATCCTCAAGAACCATCCATGTTGTTGCAAATGGCAATATTTCATCTTCTTTTATGTCTGAGTACTATTTCATTGTATATATATATACCACATCTTCTCTATCAATCATCTGTTGAAAAATATTCTGTTTGTTTCCAAGTCATGGCCATCATGAAGATTACTATAATGAACATATAATGCATATATATTTGCAAACAAATGTTTTCAAAAATAAAAAAATAGATACCTAGAAGATGTTTTTTGGGGATATATGGAAACTATAGTCTTAAATTTTTGAGGAACCTCCATACCATCTTCCATAGTGGCTACATCAGTTTATATTCCCACCAGCAGTAAATGAGGGTTTCTTTTCCCCCACAACCTCTCCAACACTTGTTATTACTTGCCTTGTTGAAATATCCATTCTAACAGGAGTGAGGTGGTATCTCATTGCAGTTTTAATTTGCATTTCTCTAATAGTGAAGTTGAGCATTTTTTCATATATCTGTTGACTCCTTACATGTCTTCTTGGAAGGTGTCTATTCAAGTCCTCTGCCCATTTTTTAATTGTATTATTTGACATTTTATTTTTCAGGTGTAATTGTTCTTTATATAATTTGAATATTAATACCTGTCAGAAATGTTGTTTGCAAATATTTTCTTCCTTTGGTTGGTTGTCTTTTTGTTTTGTTGATGGTTTCTTTTGCTGTACATTAGCCTTTTAGTTTGATATAGTCCCATCCATTTATATTTGCTTTTACTTCCTTTACCTTTGGGATCACATTCATGAAGTTCCCTATAACACAAAGGTCCAAAAGTGTATTACTACATTTTATTCTATGTTATTTATTGTTTCAGGTCTTATGTTTAGGTATTTGATCCATTTTGGGGTTAATTTTTTTTTAATATAGGGACAAATAACAGTCCAGTTTCATTCTTTTGCATGCGAGTTTCCAATTTACTTAGCACCACTTATTGAAGAGACTTTCTTTTCTCCACTGTATGTTTTGGCTCCTTTGTCATAAATTATTTGTTTCTGTTCTATCGTTCTGTGTGTATGTTTTCCTGACAATATCATGCTGTCTTGATTATTGTCACTTGATTATTGTCACTTGATTATTATTACACTGCAAATATTATTTATAGTATAATTTGAAGTCAGATAGTATGATACCTCTTGTTTTTCTCTCTCAGGATTGATTTGGCTATTTGAGTTTTTTGTGGGTCCATACGAATTTGGTATTTTTTGTTCTATTTTTTTAATGTCATTGGGATTTTGATGGGGAATACATTAACTCTATATATTGCTTTTAGTAATATGGCCATTTTAGCTACTGGTATGTTAGATCTTCCCATCTATGAATACAGATTATCTTTCCATTGAATTGTGTCTTTTTCAAACTATTTTAATCATGCTTTGTAGTTTTCAGTTTATAGATCCTTCACATCTTTATTTTTTAAAATTTATTTCTAAGTATTTTATTATTTTACTTGAAAATTCAAGAGTAATTATTAGCTTTTCTTTTTGTCTGGGTGGTTTAAACAACTCAAGAAATGTTATTCATTACATAATGTAAATGTGAGTGGTGAATCTGTGAGTGCTGATGTGAGGGCAACTGAAAACATTCTGGAAACTCTATATAAGCAGATTGTGAAAAAATTATTTGCCAGAGTAAATATTTAATGTGGATGGAACTTTGCTATACAAGAAATGGAAGCCTGAATGACTTTCATATATAAGGAAGCTGAATCAATGCCATGTTTCAGGGCTTTTAAGAACTGGATAACAGCCTTCTTTAGGGGTAATGTTGCAGGCTACAACTTAAAATTCTTTGTGATCTGGCACAGTGAGAATCCCAGGGTCTTTAAACATATTAACACACACACAATTCCCTCTGTACTACAGAATTAATAAGAAGCCATTGATGACTCACTTCCTTTTCCAGGATGCCTTCATAAATTCTTATGCCAGTGAAATAGACAAGTGCTATTTGAAGAATAACATATCTTTCAAGATTTATATCATTGTTGATAATGCTCCCACACGTCCTCCTTTAATTGGTGATTTTCATCCAAATATCAAAGTGGTATTCCTTCCACCAAATGCTACCTCTTTGATTCAACCAATTGAAAAGACCACTACCTAAGGAGAACCTTTCCTCAGGCTATTGCTGCAACTGAGGAAGATATTGATGCTATTCTGAAAAGATTACAACATCAATGACTGCATCAAAAAAAAGAAAAAAACTTGCTTGGGTTTAGGATTATGTCACCAAAGAATGTGCGAATGGCATCAGGAAGAAGACACACAAGAGGTTTATCCATGATTTCAAAGGGCTTGCTATGGTTGAGGAAGTTTAGAAATCAACAAGGCTGTTGACGAGATGGCAAACAACTTTAACCACTGTGTGGATGAGGATCAAATTGATGAGGGCCTAAAGGTGGTTCCTGAGGAATTAACTTATGAGGAGTTGTTTCAGTGGACAGTGGAGGAGGTAATGGGGGGAAAGGGTGAAGGGTTTACAGGAACAATTATAAAGGATATATGGACAATAACAATGAAGGGTGTAAATGGGGGACGGAGGCAAGACGAGCTGGGGTGGTGGGGGGGTGGGTGGGAAAGACAGAAAACTGTACTTGAACAACAATTAAAAAAGCAATACACACACACACAAAATAAAAATAAGAAATAAAAACCTAAAAATAAAAAAAAAGAACGGGAAGAGAAACACATAGCTGAAGAAGCAGAAGAAAATGGTAGAAGAAAAAAAAATTCACAGATAATGTTCAGCAGAATCTTCAACAGACCTCATAAGCTCCTTAAAATTTTGAAAACATGGACTCCAACACTGAAAGGTTTTTATTAATATTGAGAAATGTTCCTGATATATTATTTGTTTATAAGTAAATCTATGATAAAACAACAACAAGCTAAGCAAGCCACATGGACATGTTTATGAAAAAAGTGATACCTCCTCAAAACGACCTTCAGTCAGGTTCTTCAAGAAGTAATCCAGAAGAAAATATTGTTATTATAGTAGATGACAGTTCCATGCATGTTTTTCTCCTGAAGACCCAGTTAAACAAGCTGTAGAAGTCAAAGACCTCTACCTATGGAGGTCTTTGAATACAGCTAATCTTGACTGTGTAGGCCTAAACTAATGTATGTGTTTGTGTCTTAGTTTTCAATAAAGATTAAAAAGTAAAAATAAAAGTAGAAAATACATATAGAATGAGACATGTTATCTTATACAGCAGTTCAATATGTGTTTTAAGCAATTTTATTTTTTAAAAAATCAACATTGGTTCATGTGGCTCAGTGGATTGTGTGCTGGTCTGTGAACTGAATGGTCACTCATTCAATTCCTGGTCAGGGTGCCTGCCTGGGTTGTGGGTCAGGTCCTCGGTTGGAGGTATACAAGAGGCAGCCAATTGCTTTATCTCTCACATATTACTGTTTCTCTACTCCTCTTTATCCCTCCCTTCCCCTCTCTCTAAAACTAAATAAATAAAATCAATTAAAATATATTTTAAAAAATTAAAAACTAGCCCTGACTGGTATGGTTCAGTAGGTTGGGCATCATCCTGCAAACGTAAATGTCACTGGTTCAATTCCCAGTCAGAGAACGTACCTGAGTTGTGGCTCAGATCTACAGTTGGGGATGTGTGAGAGGCAACCAATTAATGTTTCCCTCACACATCAATGTTTCTCTCCCTCTCTTTCCCACTCCTTTCCACTTTCTCTAAAAATATGAATAACATCTTTAAATGAATAAGAATAAAAGGCTTTAAAAATTACAGGTTTTAACATAAAATCCTATCAATAAGTTTGTACACATGGCTCTTTGTGGAGATTCATTTTAGAAGGCAATTCATTCTTTTTCCCAAATAAGCCCTTTTTGGTGGTGGGATAAATTTGTTGTAAGATAAGGTTAATTTATTAGTGAAGAAAGAAAAATATGATTTTATAAATTTAGTGCAGCCTAAGTGTACAGTATTTATAAAGTCCATAGTAGTGTACAGGAATGTCCTTGGCATTCACATTCATTCACCTGTCTTGAACTCAGTCATCCAGATCAACTTTCAGGACTGCAAACTCCATTTATGGGAAATGCCTATATAGGTTTACCATTTTAATCTTTTTTTATATATTGTTCATCAATGTTTCAAGTACAATTCTCTCCATTTCCCCCCCCACCACTCCCATCCACCCAACCCATTCCTACCTCCCACCTCAATACAACTCTTCTTTGGCTTTGTCAATGTGCCCTTTATCCATGTTCTTTGATGACTTCCCCCCTTCCCCCCATTATCCCCGCCCACTTCCTTTCTAGTTATTGTCAATTTGTTCTTTATTTCAAAGTCTCTGGTTATATTGTGCTTGCTTGTTTGTTTTGTTGATTAGGTTCCACTTATAGGTGAGATCATATGGTATTTGTCTTTCACTGGCAGGCTAACTTCACTTAGCATAATGCTCTCCATATGCATACATACTGTTGAGAAGGGTGAGAGATCCATCTTTCTTTCTGCTGCATAGTATTTCATTGCATAAATGTGGCATGGTTTTTGGATCCACTCATTTAATGATGGGCATCTAGATTGTTTCTTTTTTTTTTAATCATTGTTAAAGTACAGTTTTCTCCCCCCTATTCCCATTCCAGTCCACCCACCCAACCCTCCCCCCTTCCCCCCATTACCCCCCACTCCTAGTTTTTGTCCATGTGTCCTCCAAATTTGTTCCTGTAATCCCTACCCATTCCCCCCTGAAATTCCCTCTTCTCTCCCCTCTGGTCACTGTCAGACTATCCCCTATTTCAGTGTCTTTGGTTATATTTTGCTAGTTTTTGTTTTGTTTTGTTTTGTTGTTTAGATTCCTGTTAAAGGTGATATCATGTGGTATTTGTCTTTCACTGCCTGGCTTGTTTCACTTAGCATAATGCTTTCCATCTCCACCCATGCTGTTGCAAAGGGTATGAGCTCCTTCTTTCTTTCTGCTGCATAGAATTCCATTGTGTAAATGTACCATAGTTTTTTGATCCATTCATTTACTGATGGGCATCTAGGTTGCTTCCAGCACCTAGCTATTGTAAATTGTGCTGCTATGAACATCGGGGTGCAAAGGTTCTTTTGTATTGGTGTTTTAGTGTTCTTAGGATAGAGTCCCAGCAATGGAATTGCTGGGTCAAAAGGCAGATCCATTTTTAGTTTTCTGAGGAAGTTCCAAACTGCTTTCCATAGTGGTTGTACCAGTCTGCAGTCCCACCAACAGTGCACTAGGGACCCCCTTTCTCCACATCCTCTCCAACACTTGTTGTTTGTTGCTTAGTTTATGATGGCCATTCTGACTGGTGTGAAGTGGTATCTCATTGTGGTTTTAATCTGCATCTCTCTGATGGCTAGCGATATTGAGCATCGCTTCATGTGTCTTTGGATTTTCTGTATGTCCTCCTTGGAGAAGTGTCTGTTCAAGTCCTTTGCCCATTTTTTAATTGGGTTACTTGTCTTCTTAGAGTAGAGTCGTGTAAGTTCTTTATATATTTTGGAGATTAAACCCTTGTCTGAGGTATCATTGGCAAATATGTTTTCCCATACAGTTGGTTCTCTTTTTATTTTGATACAGTTTTCTTTAGTTCTGCAAAAGCTTTTAATTTTGATGAGGTCCCATTTGTTTATTCTTTCCTTTATGTCCCTTGCTCTGGGAGACAAGTCAGTGAAAAAGTTTCTGCATAAAATATCTGAGATTTTCCTACCTACGTTCTCTTCTAGGACTTTAATGGTGTCACATTTTATATTTAAGTCTTTTATCCACCTTGAATCTATTTTTGTATAAGGTGTAAGTTGGTGCTCGAGTTTCATTTTTTTGCACGTAGCTGTCCAGTTCTCCCAACACCATTTGTTGAAGAGGCTATTTTTATTCCATTTTATGTTGCTGCTTCCTTTGTCAAATATTAATTGACCGTAGAGGCTTGGGTTTATTTCTGGGCTCTCTGTTCTGTTCCATTGGTCTATGTACCTGTTCTTATTCCAGTACGAGGCTGTTTTGATTACAGTGGCCTTGTAGTATAGTTTAGTGTCAGGTATTGTGATTCCTCCTACTTTACTCTTCTTTCTCAAAATTGCAGCAGCTATTCGGGGTCGTTTATGGCTCCATATAAATTGTTGAAGTGTTAGTTCTATGTCTGTGAAATATACCATTGGTACTTTAATAGGCATTGCATTGAATGTGTAAATTGCTCTTGGTAGTATGGACATTTTAATGATATTAATTCTTCCAATCCATGAACAAGGTATGTTTCCATTTGTTTGTGTCTTCCTTGACTTATCTCCTCAGTGTCATGTAGTTTTCTGAATACAGGTCTTTTACCTCTTTGGTTAGGTTTATTCCTAGGTATTTTATTTTTCTTTTTGTTATTTCAAATGGAATTTTTTTCTTGATTTCTGCTTCTGCTGTTTCATTGTTGGTGTACAGAAATGCCTTTGATTTCTGGATATTGACTTTGTATCCCGCTGTTTTACCAAATTCATTTATTAGGTCAAGCAGTTTTTTGGTGGAGTCTATAGGATTTTCTATGTACACTATCATGTCATCTGCGAACAGTGACAGTTTTCTTTGCTCCTTTCCGATTTGGATTCCTTTTATTTCCTTTTCTTGTCTGATTGCTGTGGCTAGAACTTCCAGTACTATATTGAATAGAAGTGGTGAAAGTGGACATCCTTGCCTTGTTCCTGTTCTTAGTGGAAAAGATTTTAATTTTTGCCCATTGAGTATAATCTTGGCTGTATGCTTCTCATATATGGCCTTTATTATGTTGAGGAATGCTCCCTCTATTCCCACTTTACTGAGTGTTTTTATCATAAATGGGTGCTGTACCTTATCAAATGCTTTTTCTGCATCTATTGATATGATCATGTGGTTTTTGTCTTTGCTTTTGTTTATGTGATGTATTACAGTTACTGATTTGTGAATATTGTACCATCCTTGCATTCCTGGAATGAATCCCACTTGGTCATGGTGTATGATCTTCTTAATGTACACATGGATGCGGTTTGCCAGTATCTTGTTGAGGATTTTAGCGTCAATGTTCATCAGTGATATTGGCCTGTAGTTTTCTTTCTTTGTTGTGTCTTTATCTGGTTTTGGAATTAAGATGATGTTGGCCTCATGAAAAGAGTTTGGGAGTCTTCCATCTTTTTGGATTTTTTGAAATAGTCTGTGAAGGATAGGTGTTAGTTCTTCCTTAAATGCTTTGTAGAATTCTCCTGTGAAACCATCTGGTCCAGGGCTTTTGTGTGTTGGGAGTTTTTGGATTACTGCTTCAATTTCTTTTGCTGTAATTGGTTTGTTCAGGCTTTCTGCTTCCATTTTGTTGAGTTTTGGAAGGTTATATTTTTCTAGAAATTTGTCCATTTTATCTAGGTTTTCAAATTTCTTGGCATACAGCTCTTTGTAGTAATTTGTTACAATCCTTTGTATTTCTGTGGTATCTGTTGTCATCTCTCCTCTTTCATTTCTGATTGTGTTTATTTGGGTTTTCTCTCTTTTTTTCTTGATGAGTCTGCTTAAAGGCTTGTCGATTTTGTTTATCTTTTCAAAGAACCAGCTCTTGGATGCATTGATCTTTAGAATTGTGCTTTTAGTCTCTATGTCATTTAATTCTGCTCTGATTTTGGTTATTTCCTTCCTTCTGCTTGCTCTGGGCTGTCTTTGTTGTTGTTCCTCGAGTTCTTGTAGATGTAGGGTTAGGTTGTTTGTTTGAAATGTTTCTAACTTTCTTAGGTGGGCCTGTATCGCTATGATCTTCCCTCTCAGGACTGCCTTGGCTGTGTCCCATAAGTTTTGGGTTGTTGTGAGTTAGTTTTCATTTGTTTCCAAAACCATTTGATTTCTTCCCTAATATCATTCTTGACCCATTCATTGTTTAATGGCATGCTATTTAATCTCCATGAATTTGAGTGTTTTGGGTTTTTTTTTTTCCTTGGGGTTGGTTTCTAGTTTCAGTCCCTTGTGATCCGAGAAATTGCTTGGTATGATTTCAATTTTTTTGAAATTGTTGAGGCTTGTTTTGTGTCCTATCATGTGGCCAATCTTTGAAAGTGTTCCATGTACATTTGAAAAAAATGTGTATTTAGCTTTTTTGGGATGGAGGGTTCTGTAAATATCAGTAAAGCCCAGTTTGTCTAGTGTATTGTTCAATGCCTCAATATCTTTGTTGATATTTTGTTTGGAAGCTCTGTCCATTTTTGATAGAGGGGTGTTAAAATCCCCCACAATAATTGTGTTGCTGTCCATATCTTTCTTGAAGTCCTCTAAGATTTTCTTTATGTATTTGGGTGCTCCTATGTTGGGTGCATATATATTCACAATATTTATGTCTTCTTGGTGAATTCTTCCTTTGAGTATTATGAAATGACCCTCTGGGTCTCTCTTTATGGACCTTCTTTGGAAGTCTATTTTGTCAGATATGAGTATTGCTACCCCGGCTTTTTTTTCCTGTCCATTTGCTTGGAAAATTTGTTTCCAGCCCTTCACTTTCAACCTGTGCAGATCTTTATCCTGAGGTGGGTTTCTTGTAGACAGCATATGTGTGGGTCATGTTTTCTTATCCAATCAGCTATTCTATGTCTTTTGATTGGAGCATTTAATCCATTTACATTTAAGGTTATTATTGATAGGTACTTATTCATTGCCTTTTATGTACGTGTGATCCTCTCTCACTCTCTCTTTTCCTTTCTTTCCTTAAAGCAGTCCCTTCAGCATCTTTTGCAGAGCTGGTTTAGTGGAGGTGTATTCTTTTAGACTTCTTTTGTCTGAGAAGCTTCTTGTTTGGCCTTCTATCTTAATTGAGAGCCTTGCTGGGTAAAGTAGTCATGGTTGCAGGCCTCTGGTTCTCATTACTTGGATTATTTCTTGCCATTCTCTTCTGGCTTGGAGTGTTTCCATTGAGAAGTCAGCTGTTAGCCTTATTGGGGCTCCCTTATATGTTACTTCCTTTTTCTCCCTTGCTGCCTTTAAGATTCTCTCTTTGTCTTGAAAGTTTGCCCTTTTAATTATGATGTGTCTTGAGGTGGGCCTCTTTGGGTTCCTCTTGATTGGGACTCTCTGTGTTTCCTGTATTTGTGTGACTTTTTGTCTCATCAAATTAGGGAAGTTTTCCATCATCATTTGTTCAACTAGGTTTTCTATCCCTTGTTCTTCTTCTTCTCCTTCTGGTATCCCTATTATGCGGATATTATTACGTTTCATATTGTCTTGCATTTCTCTTAATCCCTCTTCATTCTTTCTGAGCCTCTTTTCCCTTTCTTGCTCTTTCTGGGTGTTTTCTTCTATTTTGTCCTCTAGCTCGCTGATCCGATCTTCCTCTTCATCGATTCTGCTTTTCATTCCTTCTACTGTGTTTTTCAGTTCAGAAATTGTATTCTTCATTTCCTGTTGGCCCTTGTTGAGAGTTTCTATTTCCTTTTTTATGCTGATGTAGTTTTCATTGAGTTCATTGTAGCTTCCCTGTAGTTTCTCATAGCTCATTGTGAGCTCATTGAGCTTCCTGACAATCACTGCTTTGAATTCAATATCTGATAGTTGAATTGCCTCTGTTTCATTTAGCATTCTTTTTGAGGCTTCCTCCTTTCCTTTCATTTGGGGAGTATTTCTTTATCTTCCCATTGTTTGTGAGACTCTTCTTGTTCGCCTCACCTTCTTATATTGATCTGTTCTGGCTCCCTGGGTTTATGATGTGAACTTCTTTAGTAGAGTAGCAGTGAGTTTCAGTGGTGCTGTTTCCTTGCCCCCCCAAGCTCTCTGGTCTTGGGCTGTCGTTTAAGTTGGCTTAGTGTTTGCCTTTGGGTTTTGATTGTTGTTGAGTCTTTCTTTGGTGGTTCCTTCCCGCCAGCTGGTTAAATGTGGGTCACTCTGTCCACCACCTTCTGTATTTTGCTGTGCCGGTGAGGGCAGGTTGTGTTGAAGCTGGTTCTTCTGTGTGTACAAGGTTTAAAGAAATCTTGTTCAGTTGTTTGTATTGGGTACTGTCTCTACTGTTTAGTTGTATTTCCAGATAAGCCCTGGATTGAGGTTTGTGTGGTTACTACTACCTCCTTCACCTTCTTCTGCTGTTATCTGTTAGTGGTTCCTTTGTTGTTGGGTTTCCTCTTCCAGTGGGTATCCTGGTGTTCACCTCCTTCACTTATTCTTTTTTGTCATCAGTTGGAGGGGAAGGCAAAATGGTTTAAGACAGCAACAGAGAATTCTATGCTATTTACAGTAGTAGCAAGTAGGGAAGAGATAGGAGATCCTTTCTCTATGTATAGTGTTAACCGTGGTCTTCCACCCAGCTAGCTGATTTTTAGAAAGAATGGAAAGAAGATAAGACTCTTGTTGGGGGAGGAAGGGTTGTGCGTTGGATCTATAAAGCAGAGAGGTTGTGGGCGGTCAGATTCTGGGGTAAGGTGAGAGTAAAGGGTAGTAAATAGGTGTAGTGTGTGAGAGAATAGAGTTAACCACTACAGTAATAGAGTTCAGGAAACTTTGAAATGGGCTACGATCTGGGGGGTGGGGTGTTGTGAAGTAATTACAATTGCATGGAACAGCAGTTATTTACAATAATATTATGGCAACATTCATATGGCAGAGTCCATGAGATCTGGGTAACATGGATAGGGAGTACAGAACATCTAGTAGTGTGCTGATCGGCCACAGGTGAGTTAATGGACAGTAGATTAGTAATACAGTATAGAAAGAGATATCAGGGGAAAGCTGTCAGGTCATACAATAAAACCAGCCTAGCAAAGCAGGCTATACAAAAATAAGAGGGATATACAAATACTGTTAAAAAAAAGATGTAGGAACACTGGAAAAATAATAATAATACAAATATGCAATAACTTGCAGGTTCTCTGTAATAGCAGAGTGACATTTATCTCACTGTCCCAGCTGTTGTGATGCCCCTTCTTTGGGTTCAACTTTGGTCTTTTCACTGATCCAGGATTTTGTCACGTTTGTAGGTACTTAGGAAAAAATTTAAAAAAGTAAAAGACAGAAAAGGTAGACGAAGGCAGGAAGAAGAGATAAAATTGGAGGACAGGAAGGAGGAAGGAATAAAACAAGAAATCAGGTAAGAGAGGAAAAAGAAATCAAAAGAGAATAAAAACAATAAAACTTAAAAAATTAAAAATTGTTAAAAAAATAGAATCAAATTGAAAAGTCTCTTGATTTCAAAGTGGCCAAACCAGTTTTTCTGCTCTTGCTGGTTGAAGCAGACTGAAGGATGATTTGTTTGGCTTTTCTTCCTTGGCCTGTGGAGTTCGCACTGGCTCCTCAGCTTTGGGCCCTGGGTGTGGGAATCAGGTCTTTCCCCAGGGTTACTGCTTTGGGTTGGTGTGCGGGGATGCTCTCCTTGCCGGCACCTCCCCTATGCCAGTGCTCCCTCGAGGGGGCACGGCCTGTCGGCCGCGGGCTCGGCCGTCCGCTGCCCGGCCCGTCCGCTGCCCGGCCCGTGTGACCGGCGCCCCCGCGAGCCGCAGCAGGCCGGCCCGTCCGCCCCCAGTGTGACCGGTGCTGGTGTGGCCGTCCGCTACCGGCCGGTGCGACCGGTGCTCCCGAGAGTGGGCGTCTGCACACTCACAGCTGTGGAGCAGACAGGCTAGAGCCACTAATCACTTTAGGAGAATTCCCCAAACAGTGTCTGTGTCTATTCACTCCTTCCTCTTGAGAAATTCCTACCGATCTAGCCCGCCGCTCCCCACAGTGGCCTGGCTTCTCTCACCGCCAAAGCTCCAGCCAGAATGGTGACCGCGGGAGTCCGGGTTCGCTGTGCGACTCGGCTCTGGTGTCCACCGCCTCCAGGGCACCGCCTCTGCTGCTCACCACCCCGGTGTGTTTGCCAGCACCTGGATTCCTCCCAGAGCCGCTCAGACCTTGCTCAGCTGGGGAGGGAGCAGTTGATCTGGCTCTCTCCCACTAACCCTATGGTAAACCCAGCCGCGGCCCCCAGGCCTGGGGCTGCAGCCCCAGGACCACATGCTTGTCCTGGGTCCCTACCTTGTTGTAGCACTCCCCTTAGGATCCGTTCTTTGTTCTTTCGGTTCTGCCACAATCCTTGGTCCTCTGTTTTCAAAAATGCTGAAATATGTTGGTCGCTTGCCTTTCTACTCCATAGATTGGTCAGGATTTTCTCCCCTGAGCCGAGGAAAGCCAAATCTGCTCCTTCCTACTCTGACGCCATCTTAGATCCTAGATTGTTTCTAACACTTCACTATTGTGAATTGTGCTCCTATGAGCCTTGGGGTGCATAGGTTCTTTTGAATTGATGTTTCAGGATTCTTAGGGTATAACCCCAGCAGTGGAATTGCTGGTTCAAAAGGCGGATCCATTTTTCGTGTTCTGAGGAAATTCCATACTGTTTTCCACAGTGGCTGCATCAGTCTGCATTCCCATAGACAGTGTACGGGGGTTCCCTTTCTCCACAACCTTGCCATCACTTCTGTTTGTTGATTTGTTTATGATGGCCATTCTGACTGGTGAGAAGTGGTATCTCATTGTGGTTTTAATTTGCATCTCTCTGATGGCTACAGATGTTGAGCATATTTCATGTATCTATGGGCCCTCTGTATGTCCTCCTTGGAGAAATGTTTGTTCAGGTCCTTTGCCTATTTTTTAATTAGATTGTTTGTCTTCCTGCAATAGAGTCATGTGAGTTCTTTCCATATTTTGAAGATCAAACCCTTCCCCAAGGTGTCATTGCCAAATGTTTTTCCACATGGTTGTTTCTCTTTCCATTTTGTTAATGTTCCCTTTAGCCATGCAGGAGCTTCTTAGTTTGATGTAGCCCCATTTGTTTATTCTTTCCTTTATATCCCTTGCCCCAGGGGATGTACGTTTGAAACTGTTGCTGTATGGGGTATCTGAAATTTTCCTGGCTCTGTTTTCCTCTAGGAGTTATATGGTGTCATAACTTATATTTAAGTATTTTACACATCTTGAGCTTATTTTTCTGTATGGTGTAAGTCAGTAATCGAGTTTCATTTTTTGCATGAAATTGTCCAAATCTGCCAAAACCATTTATTGAAGAGGCTATTTTAATCCATTTTAGGTTCGTTTCCTCTTTTTCAAATATTTACTTACCTTACTGACATGAGTTTCTTTCTGGGTTCTCTATTATTTTCTATTGGTCTATGTGTCTGTTCTTTTATCAGTACCAGATGGTTTTGATTACAGTGGCCTCGTAATATAGTTTGGCATCAGGTATTGTTATTTCTCCTACTTTGTTCTTCTTTCTCAAAATAGCTGAGTGTATTTGGGCTCCTTTATGGTTCCATATAAATTTTTGAAATATTTGTTCTATATTTGTGAAATATGTCATTGGTATTTTGATAGAGATTGCATTAAATCTATAGATTTCTTTGGGTAGTATGGATATTTTGATGATATTAATTCTTCCAATCCATGAACATGGTATTTGCTTCCATTTGTTTGTGTCTTCCTTAATTTCTTTCTTCAGTGCTATGTAATTTTGTGAGTACAGTTATGTTACCTTCTTGGATAAGTTTATTCCTAAGTATTTTATTTTTCTTTTTGCCATAGTAAATGGGATTTTTTTCCTGATTTTATTTCTTTCCTTTTTTTATTATTGTTCAAGTACAGTTGCCTCCATTTTATCCCTACCATTCTCCTCCACCCCACCCATGATCCTCCCTCTGCTTTGGCTTTGTCCATGGGTCCTTTATACATGTTCATTGCTGACCCTCCCCCCTTTGTCCCTGTTATCCCCTCACCCTCCTCTCTGGTTACTGTCAGTTTGATCTTTATTTCAATGTCTCTGGTTATATTTTGCTAACTTGTTTGTTTGTTTTTTTTATTTCTGTTTCTGATATTTCATTGTTGGTGTACAAAAATGCCTTCAATTTCTGAATTTGGATGCCTTTTATTTCTTTTTCTTGTCAGTTTGCTACCATTAGAACCTCCAATATTATGTTGAATAGAAGTGGTGAAAGTGGCTACCCTTGACTTTTGTCTAAATTTAATGGGAAAGGTTTTAGCTTTGCCTGTTGAGTATAATGCTGACTCTAGGTGTCTCGTATACAGCTTTTATTGTGTTGAGATATGTTGCCACTCCTCTCACTTCCCTGAGTGCTTTTCTCATAAATTGGTGCTGTACTTTATCAAATGCTTTTTCTACATCTATTGATATGATCATGTGATTGTTTTCTTTCCTTTGGTTTATATGATGTATTCTGTTTATGGATTTGTGAATATTGTACCACCCCTGCATCCTTGGGATGAATCCCATTTAATCATGATGTATGGTCTTTTAATGCATTGCTGGATGTGGCTTGCCAATATTTTTTGAGGATTTTAGCATCTATGTTTATCAGCAATGTTGGCCTGTAGTTTCTTTCTTGTGTCTTTATCCTGGCCTCATAAAGTATTAAAGTATTCCTGGCCTCATAAAAAGAGTTTGGAATTAAAGTATTCCTGGCCTCATAAAAAGAGTTTGGGGGTCTTCCTTCTTCTTGATATTTTTGAAATAATTTTAGAAGAAACACTCTAAATGTTTGGTAAAATTCTCCTATTAATCTGTCTGGCCCGGGGCTTTTGTGTGGCAGAAGTTTTTCAATTAATACTTCAATTTCACTGGCTGATATTGGTATCTTCAGGTTTTCTGCTTCTTCTTGACTCAGTTTTGGTGGACTATGTATATCTATAAATTTGATCATTTCACCTAAGTTTTCAACTTTCTTGGCACATAGTTGTTTGTAGTAATTTCTTATGATCTTTTGTGTTTCTGTGATATGTTGTATTTTTTGCCTCTCTTGTTTCTAGTTTTATTTATTTATGTCATCTCTGTTTTTGTTTGTTTTTTTTTGCAGTGGGGGGTGAATGTGGTTATAGGCTTGTCAATTTTGTATATGTTTTCAAAGAACCAGATTTGGGATTTATTGGTTGATCCTTAGAATTGTCCCTTTAGTCTCTATGTCATTTAATTCTGCTCTGGTATTGATTATTTCCTTCCTTCTACTCACTCTGGGTTGTTTTGTTGTTGTTCATCTAGTTTTTGTAGATGCAGGGTTATGTCTTTTATTTAAAGTCTTTTCTATATTTTTAGGTAGGCTTGTATTGATATGAACTTCCCTCTAAGGACTGTCTTCTCTGTGCCCCATAGGTTTTGTGGAGTTTTGTGTTCATAATATTTTTTTTAAATTCACTCTTTGTTTCTCCTAATGGCAGTACTCCATCTAATTATTGTGGATTTCAGGAATTATGAGGAAGATATAATTTTCTGTGCCTGTCAGTCCTCTTCAGTGTGTCCCTTTTGAGCTACTATTAAAGAAAATAGGCATCTCCACAATAATATTTGTAATACATGCTTAAAAATGAATATGTATGGCCTCAAACCACACCTACTGCTCAGAACCTTTGAGGTGAAGACCTAGTACCTCAGGTAATATTTATAGACAATAGAGTTTGAAGTTATTACAATAAATTACAATAGATAATCATCATTATAAAACAATAGTCATTGTGAATGTCAAAGAGAAATAACTGAACAGTGCCCCAACCTCAGTGTTTCTCTTAAGTATTTTGGCTGACTAATTTTTCAGATACCAAAAAGATCTTGATACTTTCTCTTTACTCAGAGAAACACATTATAATTTATCTAATTATTTGTCTCATTTTATGACTTTTTAAAAGTGTTACAAGATGTATCAAGTAAAGAACATGGAATTGAGTATTAGAACACCTGGGGTAGGAAAATGTATATAAGTTCCTGACATTAGGTCCAGGAAATTCACCATCGTTCTCATTGAATTATATATGTTCATATATTTTTCATCTCCTTCACATCCTTGGTAATAACTTGAAATATTAGTGGTTTTATACACACACACACATCCACACACACACACACACACACACACACACAATGTATACACACTTAAAAGCCTATAACTTAAATAAAAATTGATGTAGTTTTTATGTATTTCATGCCTCTTATATCTTATGTCCCAAGTTCTTAATTTTATCTTTGATAATCTTTTGAGTACTAAACTTTCTGAAGTTAGGCTCTTATCTCATAAATGAACAAATTTACTATATTTATAAACTTTTAATTTAATTATATGTGTGCTCATCAAGGTAGACTCAGTGATTCTGGAAATCAAGAAAGACCACACTTATGACTTCCTTTCATCTTGCTGAATTTCTTTGCCTAACTGCCTGTATGAGATTGGTGAGATATGTAGTCTGGAGTTTTTGCTATTTTGAAGGAGTGATTTTCAACTGAAGGCAATTTCTTCCTCAGATAACATTTGGAAAATTATCTGTATTTGATCATAATGTCTTGTGAGGGTACTACTGGCATTTAGCAGTACATGATTTGGATACAGCTAAACATCTTAAAATGCAGAGGATAGCCTCTTCTCCCCAAAACGTAAGGTTATGAAATCTTTTTTCAAAGTATTAGGGTAAGGTTTTAGATGGACATACCCTTGCAGATATTTCCTGCATGACTCTACAACTCTTCTGAAAATACAGAAAATTATGTTTCTACATGATAAAAGTGTTTGTTTTGTTAAATACCATACATTTGTGCTTTCTATAGCAAATGATTAGTAAGAAACAGAAAAGGAGCATAGTTGCAGAGGAGATAAATTGAGAAATGGTAACTGCTAAAATAGATTCATAAAAAGAGATTTAGTTTCCCCCCCTTGGTCATTTATAGTCAGCTTAATAAATTCACTCATTTTGAGAGAAAATAATAATGTAAGAGAATTCAGTTTCCCCATTTCCCACAAAAGATCAATAATTGGACAGCTTTCCACTATCAAATCTGCTCTGGGATACTTCCAGAGTCCATGTAGGAAACTTTAGCAACCTCATGGAAGGAAAAAAAAAAAACAACCTGAAAACAATCACACAAGAAAACAAAAAATATATCTCTATTTCATGTGTATCACCCCAACCTGCAAACTGGCACTATTAAGTGACAGGATCTTTCCTACTAGAAAGAGTTTCTCTTGCCAGGAAAAGAAGAATGGGGAGAAACCAGCATCTTCAGTCTTATGGAACACTGCCTAAAAGTTCCACAACAGTTTTAGCCCACCCATATTGGCAAAGCTGAAATATATCACACTGGCTAGTAACACACACACACACACACACACACACACACACACAAATAAGCAGTCTATTATTAACGGACACACATTGGAAACAATTGGGTTCACAGTCACCTGCCATGCAGACTAATTCAGCATATTTAGCCTCTGATAAAGTCAATGGAAAGCATAACCATCTTATACCATCTGCAGAATTTGGAAGCTTTTGCCTTACAAGTATTTGCATTGATTGACCCCATCCAGGTGAGACTCTAGCACTGTCCCTGCCGGGACTTGAGACTCACTAGCAAATACTCAAGTTTTGTGCATCTGCATAAATGTAAGATACCAATTCCTTGAGTCTCTTCCCACTCCCACTCTACCACAGGAGCCGCTGTCACAAGCAACACAGGCTTCTTCAGCTATGTGAGTACAAGACACCCACTTAGGACTCTTAGTAGATCCCTACCACTGTGCCTAGCCTTGGGGATAATGATTTTAGTTTTGAACTTTCTTGCCACAACCCAACATAATTGTTGGCCTCCACTGTTATATGCATAAATAGGGGAAGGTGTGTGGCCAGAGGTGAGTTCAGTAACAGCTATGACCCCCCTGCAGTTGCTTGGAGCTTGGTTTAGGCACTGTCCTGTCAAAGACAGCCATCATTATGACCAGCTGTAACTAATCTCTCCAGTTGTGCAACTTCTTTCTGCTAGCTTGAGTACTATCACCAGTATACACTTCAGTGAGCACAACCAAAGGGAGAGAATACAGCCACAGGAGAGCACAACATTCAAGGGCCTCCCAAAGGCCAGGGTAAGGCCCTGTCTTCTGTTATTGACCTGTACCACTGAGACAACCTATAGCTATTTCCACCAGTTGTGCACCTGCACAACCTTAACCTGTCCCTCATCACTGACCTCCTCTGCAGTGTGCATGCCCAGGGAGAGAGAGTATACAGACACAGGAGGGCACACCTACAGCCAAGTGCCTTACCATCACTATGAGCCCACATCAGGACTTGCTTACTGTCACTGACTTGCACCGCCATGTCCACCTACAGATAGTGACTTAGGATAGGTACTTACACAGTCCCAGTTCAACCGCTATCACTAGTGTTTAGTACAAAGTGCATGCCTGAAGTGAAAATGGGGAGCCACTGGAGAGAATTCAGACAGAAAGAGTCTCCACAGCTGCCAGTTAGTCCTAGTCCTTACCATTTGCCCAGGCTTCCATAATTATGAATGTGTCTGTAATTGGCCCTTGTCACTACATAAGCATTTGTGCTGGCTTTCACAGCCAAGTTTGTGCAGGCTCCATCTACCACTGCTTCATTACCTGGTTCCTAGGTGCTGGAATTAGTGGTATCATGGTACTAGAACATCCCTTGCAGTTACTGTAGACCCCCAACATGTTCGCCAGGGACTACACAATTGCCAATGCCATGGAACACTGTGGATTGATCCAAAGAGATACCAAGACTCCCCCACATCAGGTACAGCCACACGCCCCTGAACACGATGCTCTGCACCACTAAATGTAGGGTCACAGCAAGCCCCAATATGATCCCACCCATAATTGAAAGTCTTACCTTACTGAAGTCAGGAAAAAAAAATGTCTGGAAGACGTGACTGCTTCTTCAAATTCATAGATACCTATGCAAGGTTACAGGTATCATGAAGAATCATGGGAACATGTCTGTACCAAAGAAATACAGTAAAGGTCCAGTAGCCAGCCTCAAAGAAATGGAGATCAAAACAAACAAACAAACAAACAAAAAACAAAAAGGAATGACTAAGATTTTTTAAATATTGTTCCAAAGCTGCTCAGAGAAAACGCAGATAAAGTGTTTACCAATATCAGAACAACACAAGGAAAAATAAGAAGTTCAACAAAAAGAGAGAAAACATAAATAACCAAACAGAAATCTGGGATATGAAGAATACAATGGCTGAACTGAATAATTCAGTAGAGGGTTTCAACAACATCTTTGAACAAACATGAAATAGTCAGTGAACTGGAAGACAGAACAATTGAAACTATGTAATCAGAGGAGCAAAAAATAAAAATAATGAAATTGAATTAAAAATTAAATACTAAAAAAGAAAGAGGAAAACCTGTAGGAATTATAAGAAACCATTAAAAAATAATGTATGCATCATTGGAGTCCCAGAAGAAGATAAGAAGAAAGTGGAAGAGCGCTTATTGTATTTTGCCATGTATAATGTGCATGTATGTTTTTGTGTACATTATACATAGGATTACCATACTCATTATTATAGGCATAGTATGCAATCATTATACAGTACACCTTTATATGTATAATGCACATCTTTATTTTCCCACAAATATTTGGGCAAAAACTGTGAATTATATACAGGAAAATATGGTACTTAAAGCAATACTGGGTGATAAGTTCCCAAGCCTAGGAAAAAATATGAACATCCAATTTCATTAGGCTAATATATCACCTCAAAATCAATTTAAAATAATTTACTGCCAAACATATAATAAAACTGGATAAATCCAAACAAAAAAGTTCAAAAGAAGTGAAGAAAATCTCTCAAACAAGGAAACCTCCATAAGATTATAAGTGGATTTTTCAGCAGCAATCTTGCAGACTAGGAGAAGGTGTTAAAAGGAAGAAACTACCAACTAAGAATCCTTTAATTAGAAAAGTTATCTTTTATAACTAATGGTAAAATAAATACTTTTCCTAATTTAAAAAAAGTTGAGAGAATCCACGACCACTAGTCCCAACTAACCAGAAATTCAGAAATGAGATATTGAAATTGAAACAAAAGGATATCAATTATTAACACAAAAATATTTGAAGATATACAACAACCTGTGAAGGTAAGCATATAGTTAAATTCAAAATACTCTAAATTATTAATAAGGTAATTAGTTAACTATTTGACTCTTTTCTTGTTGCTATAACAAATGAGATATTATCCCTGATTTTTGTTCCTGATATTTGATTGTTGGTGTACAAAAATGCTTCATTTTTTTTTTTCATTTTCTGAATGTGTACATTGTATCCTGTTGTATTACCAAATTCATTTATTAGGTTTGCAAGTTTTTGGTGGAATCTATAGGGTTTTCTGTGTACATTATCATGTCATCTGCAAAAAATGACAGTTTTACATTCTCTTTTCCAATTTGGATGCCTGATATTTTTTTTTCTTAACTGATTGCTGTGGCTAGTACTTCCAATGCTATGTAAAATTAAAGTGGTGAAAATGGACACCATTGTCTTATTCCTGATCTTAGTAGAAAGGCGTTTACTTTTTGCCTGTTGAGTCTGATGTTGGCTCTATATTTCTCATGTATGGCCTTCCTTATACTGAGACATGCTTCCTTTATTCATACTTTGCTGAGTGTGTTTATCATAAATGTGTCCTGTACCTTATCAAATGCTTTTTTGCATCTATAGATATGATCATGTGATTTTTGTCTTTCATTTTGTTTATGTGATGTACTCCTTTTAATGATTTGTGAATATTGTATCATCCTTGATTCCCTGGGATGAATCTCATTTGATAATGGTGTATATATTTTTTTTTAAATTGCAGTTGAGGTACAGTTGTCTTCACTTTTCCCTGACAACTCCTTACTGACCCCCTTTGACTTTGTCCATATGCCCTTTATATATGTTCCTGAAAACACTTTGCCCTATCCCCCCACATTGTTCCTACCCAACTTCCCTCTGGTTACTGTCAATTTAGTTGTAAAGTTCTTTATTTCAATGTCTCTGGGTATATTTTGATTTCTTTTTCATTTTGTTGATAAGATTCCACTTTTAAGTAAGATCATATGGTATTTGTCTTTCACCACCTTGCTTATTACACTTAGAATAATGCTCTCCAGGCTCATCCATGCTGTTGTGAAGAGTAGATGCTCCTTTTTTCTTTCTGCTACATAGTATTCTATTGTGTAAATGTACCATAGTTCTTTGATCCATTCATCTACTGATGGGCACTTAGGTTGCTTCCAGCACTTGGCTATTGCAAATTATGCTGCTATGAACATTGGGGTGTGTAGGTCTTTTGAACTGGTGTTTCAGAGTTCTTAGGATATAATCCCATCATTGGAATTGCTGGGACAAATGACAGTTCCACCTTTAGATTTCTGAGGAAATCCCATACTGTTTTCCACAGTGTCTGCACCAGTCTGCCTTCCCACCAACAGTGCACTAGGGTTCCCTTTTCTCCACATCCTCTCAAACACTTGTTTGCTGATTTGTTTATGATGACCATTCTCACTGGTGTGAAGTGGTATACCATCATGGTTTTAATGTGCATCTCTCTGATGGTTAGTGATGCTGAGCATCTTTTCAATATCTCTGGGTCATTTGTATGTCCTCCTTAGAGAAGTGTCTGTTCAAGTCCTTTCCCACTTTTAATCGGGTTGTTTTTCTTTCTGCAGTGAGTTCTTCACATATTTTGGGGATCAGACCATTGTCTCAGATACCTTTGACAAATATGATTTTCCAATATGGTTCATTCTCTTTTCATTTTAATGGTGTTTTATTAGCCTTGCAAAACCTTTTTATTTGATTTGATCCCATTTCTTTATTCTTCACTTTATGTCCCTTGCTCTAGGAGACATATCAGTGAATATATGGGTGCTTGGAATATCTGAGATTTTCTTGCCTATATTCTCCTTTAGGGCTTTTATGGTGTCACAATTTATATTTAAATCGTTTATCCTCTTGAATTTATTTTTTGGTATAGTGTAAGTTGGTGATCAAGGTTCATTTTTTTTGCATGTAGCTGTATAGATCTCCAAATACCATTTGTGGAACAGGGTATTTTTACTCCATTTTATGTTTCTGCCCCCTTTGTGAAATATTAATTGACCCTAGAGGCTTGGGTTTATTTCTGGGCTCTCTATTATGTCTATGTGTCTGTTCTTATCCAAGTACCAGGCTGTTTTGATTATAGTGGCCCTGTGATACAATTTGATATCAGGTATTGAGAGCCCTCCTACTTTGTTCTTTCTCAAAATTACTGGAGATATTCAGTGTTGTTTATCGTTCCATACAAATTTTTGAAATGTTTGTTCTATCTCTTTGAAATATGCTATTGGTACTTTAATAGTGATTGTAAAATCTATAAATTACTTTGGGTAGTATGGACAGGACATTTAAAAAAATATGAAGCTATCATTTGGTGTGTTTTTTTTAAGAATTTATTTATTTTTCTTTTTAGAGAGGGAAAAGGGAGGGAGAAAGAGAGAGAGAAACACCAGTGTGCGGATACTGGGGGCTGTGGCCTGCAACTCAGGCATGTACCCTGGCTGGGAATTGAACCTGTGATGCTTTGGTTCACAGCCCGTGCTCAATCCACTGAGCTATGCCAGCCAGGGCTTAGGACATTTTTATGATGTTAATTCTTCCAATCCATGAACATGTTTTATGTTTCCATTTATTTTCGTCTTCCTTAATTTATTTCTTCAGTGTTGTGTAATTTTCTGAGTACAGATCTTTTACCTCCTTGGTTAGGTTTATTCCTAGGTACTTTATTTTGCTTGTTGCTATACCAAATGGGAGTTCTTCCTGATTGTTTTTTTTTTTTTTTTGTGATGTTTCATTGTTGGTGTATGAAAATATCTTTGATTTCTGGGTATTGACTTTGTATCCCACCTTTTTGCCAAATTCATTTATTTGGTCAAGTAGTTTTTTTGGTGGAGTCTATAGAATTTTCTATGTACACTATAATGAACACTCAATGAATTTGAGTGTTTTGGATTTTTGTCCTTGAGGCTGGTTTCTAGTTTCAGTCCCTTGTGGTCAGATAAAATGCTTGATAAGATTTCAATTTTTTTTTTAATTTGTTGAGGCTTGTTTTGTGTCCCATCATATGGTCTATCTTTGAAAATGTTCCATGTGCATTTGAAAAGAATGTGTATTTTGCTTCTTTGGGATGAAACGTTTTAAATATATCAGTTAAATATATATCAGTTAAGTCCATTTACTCTAGGACATTGTTTAATGCCACAATATCTTTGTTGAGATTTTGCTTGGAAGATATCCATTTTTGACAGTGGGGTGTTAAAATCTCCTACTATAATAGTGTTGTTGTCTGTCTTTCATGAAATCCTCCATGATTTTTCTTATGCATTTGGGTGCTCCTAGTTGGGTTTATATATGTTTATAATGTTTATGTCTTCTTGATGGATTCTTCCCTGGAGTATTATAAAGTTTAATTTGCTTCTGAGTATTTTTTATGGCCCTTATTTTGAAGTCTATTTTGTCTGATATAAGCATTACTATCCCAGCTTTTTTTCATGTCCTTTAGCTCAGAAGATTTTTTTTTCAAAACCTTCACTTTCAATCAGTGCATGTTTTTTGTTCTGAGGTGGGTCTCTTGTAAGCAGCATATGTGTTGGTCATGTTTCTTATCCATTCAGCTACTCTGTCTTTTGGAGCATTTAATCCATTAACATTTGAGGTTATTATTGATAGATATTTATTCATTTTCCCCCTTTTTTACCTGTGTTAATCTTTCTCACTCTTTTCCTTCCTTTTCTTACTGGAGTCCCTTTAGCATATCTTGTAATGCTGGTTTGGTGGAGATGTATTCTTTCTGCATTCTTTTGTCTGGGAAAATCCTTATTTCACCTTTCATTTTAATTGAAAGCCTCACTGGTTAGAGTAGCCTTGGTTGAAACCTTTGTTTTTCATTACTTGCAATATTTCTTTCCATTCTCTACTGGACTAAATTGTTTCTGTTAAGGAGTCTGCTGCTAGCCTTATCAGAGCCCCTTTGTATGTTACTTCTTGTTTCTTCTTTGCTTCTTTTAAAATTCCATGTTTTTGTTTAAAACTTGGCATTTTAATTATATGTCTTGGAGTTTGCCTCTTGGATTCATCTTGATTGAGACTCTCTGTGCTTCCACAAATTGCCTTTTTTGTTTTTCACTCTCCAGGTTCAGAAAGTTTTCTGTCATTGTTTTTTCAAACAGCATTTCTATCCCTTGTTCTTTTTTTTTTTCTTCTCATGCTGGTATTCCTATGATTTGAATGTTCTTGTTTCATGTTATCTTGGAATTCCCTTAAGCTGTCTTTATATTTTTTTAGTGCATTTGCCCTACCTGGGTGTTTCTTTCCACTTTGTCTTCCAGCTCACTAATTCAGTCTTCTCATTGATCCAGACTGTTTTTAATTCCTTCTAGCATGTTTTTTATTCCAGAAATTGTATTTTTAATTTCTTCTTCTTTTTTTGTTTATAGTTTCTATTTCCTTTTCCATAGTGTTGTAGTTCTCAGTCAGTTCCATGTACTTATTTGTGAGTTCCTTCAGCATCCTTATAATAATTACTTTGAATTCTATATCAGATAGTTTGGTTACTTCCATTTCTTTTAGCTCTTTTAGTGGGAGTTCCCCATTCCTTTTGATTGTAGCTTTTTTTCCCCCTATTTTATATGATTTTCTTTATTTCTTTCTGCTCTTCCTGGTGTTCCACTTTGCTGTCTTTGTTCGGTGAACTTTAATGGTAGTAATGCTATGGGATTCAGTGCTGTGGTCTTTTTGATCCCATTGTCTGGATGCTGTAGGGTTGCCCTCTTTTTGTTTGTCTGGTCTCTTTTGTTGTACTTGGGGTTTTACCTGTTTGTAGTTTGTTTGTGGGTTCTCTCTTCCAGCAGGTATATTGGTGTTCATAGTGCCTGCATACTCTTGTATGCAATCATTTGCAGGGGTAAGGCAAAATGGGTTAAGACAGCAGGAGAGTATTTTATGGGATTTAAAGTACAAACAAGTAGAGAAGAGATAGGGTATCCTTTGAAGAAACATTGTGATATCTGTGATATTTCACCCAAATAGCCACTTTTTATAAAAGGTGAAAGAGCAGTAAGAATCATTTTAGAGGGGAGAAGGGATGCCAGCTGGATCTAGAAAACAAAGTACTTGTGCAAGGTTAGATGGTGAGATATAGTAAGAGTAAAGGATAAAAACTAGGTGTAGTGTGCAAGAGAAAAGAGTTAACTACCATAGTAATAAAGTTCAGGAAGATAGTGAAATGGGCTAATATCTGACAGGGGTGTTGTGTAGTGTTTACACTTATATGGAACAATTATTTATATTATTACTGGAACAACAATTATATGACACTAAATAAATGATTTGAATAACAAGAATAGAAAGTACACAACCATGAGTAGTGTGTTATTGGAACATGAGTGAAGTGATAGAAGGGAAATTAAAATACAATATGAAAGTGAGAACAGGAAAACCAAGTCAATGTAATTAAACAAATAAAACAAAAACACTGAAGAGAAAGAAAAATTACTAATAAAAGAAGTAAAATGATGCAAAAAACATAAACAATATAATGCAAGTTGTATAAGATAACACAATGAAATTTTTCTGTTTCTTAGTTGTTAGGGTTAACTTTGCACTCCCTCTTTGGATCTGTTACTAGACATTTCAAAGCTCCAGGTCTTATTGTCTCACTTGTGGGAAAACAAGGGAGGAAAGAAGGGAAAAAAAGCCTCCTGTTGACTTTAAACAAGCCAAGTGATTTCTGCTGGTCTTCCTGTATGCTGCAGGCAGAGGGGAGCTGGGCTTTGCTTTTCTCCCTTTATTTGGTTTTGTGAGGATGGGGGCCAGGTCTGGGCTGTAATATTCACAGTTGCCCAGTCCCTAGCCCTGGTCTTCCTTGTGCTGCTGGGCCCCCACTGCCAATCTGTGCTAGGCCGGTTCCTTTAATTCACCAGTTGTGCTGTAGTGAGGTACACTAATTAGGGGAAATTAACACACCACCTTCTCCCTCTTTGTTGGCCTAGGTGCTGGGCACTCTCAAAGTTTTTTTCATGGCAGTTCAGCTCCCCAACTAAATTGTCTCTCTAGGGACTGCTAACTCCCTGAGCCCTGTTTTCCTCCTCTGAATGGTCTTTCAGGGCACCTCATCCTGCCTCTTTGCAAGCCAGCCATGAGCCAGTTGCAGTTTGCAATCCAACTTAGTTGTGAGCCAGCTGTGGTGTGCCATCCAGCCTTGGTGTAAGCCAGCTGCTGCATGTGATGCAGCCTGGGCACAAGCCAGCTGCAGCTCATGCATGATCCAGCCACTGTGTGAGAGTTCCTTAAACAGCAGCTGAGGGTTTTGTTTTTGTTTTTGTTTTAGGAAAATCCTCTTGTTTAAGCTCACTGCTCTTAACAAGTGCCCAGCTTTTCACATAGCCCAACTATCTAATGAGACCAGAGACTCTCTATGCCAGGGTCCCACATAGCCCAACTATCTCCCTTCTCCAAGTGTTACCTGGCTCCCCAATTTCTCTGGTAATGACCTGGCTGGAGTCCACAGTCCCAGTGGGTGAACACTGCCTCTGTGCATCTCCAATTCATCTTTATCACCCCAAGTGACTTCAAACATCCAGGTTTTTCCAGTTGCCATGCTGTAGTCCCTGCTTTGAAAGGGGAGGGAGCTGCTGATCTGACTCTCCTCCAAGGATCCTGCAGCAGGTGCCAGGCCAAGAGTTGCAGCAGGCTTGGTCCCTGCAAAGGTTTCAGGGAACTTACCACCCCAACACAATCGCCTTACCATCTGTTTTTCAGTGTCCTCTCCAATTTTATCCTCCAAACTTCATATAAGCTGGGATTCCACTGGCTGTTCACTCTGAAGACCCTCAGAAGGATCACCTGGTGTTCCAGCTGGGTGCAGGAGGAAGCGGGCTCTGCTCCCACCTACCATACTGCCATCTTCCATTTTATACCTGATCTTTTAATGTATTTCTGGATGCATTTTGCCAATATTTTGTCAAAACTTTTAGCATCTGTGTTACTCAGTGGTATTGGCCTATAGTTTTCTTTCCTTGTTGTGTCTTTATCCAGCTTTGGGGTAACAATAATGTTGGCCTCATACAAATAGTTTGAGAGTCTTCCTTCTACTTGGATTATTTTTAATGCTTATTTATTTATTTATTTATTTATCTTATTTACTCATCTTTCCTTGACTGTGGAGATTTTCTAAAATTTTATTTTAATGATTGTTCAAGTACAGTTTTTGCCCTTTTACTCCCATTCCAGCCCACCCACTCAACACTCCCCACTTCCCTCCCATTACCACCCTCCCCCTAGTTTTTGTGCATGTGTCCTTTAAATTTGTTCCTGTAAACCCTTCTCATTCTCCTCTGAAATTCCCTCTTTTCTCCTCTCTGGTCACTGTCAGCTTCTCCTCTATTTCAGTGTCTTTGGTTATATTTTGCTTGTTTCTTTGTTTTATTGTTTAGGTCCCTGTTAAAGGTGAGATCATATGGTATTTGTCTTTCACTGCCTGGCTTATTTCACTTAGCATAAGCCGTTCCAGCTCCATCTATGCTGTTGCAAAGGGTGGGAGCTCCTTCTTTCTTTCTGCTGTATAGAATTCCACTGTATAGATGCAACATAGTTTTTTGATCCATTCATTTACTGATGGGCATCTAGGTTGCTTCCAGGACCTAGCTATTGTAAATTATGCTGCTATGAACATTGGGGTGCAAAGGTTCTTTTGTATTGGTGTTTTAGTGCTCCTAGGATATAGTCCCAGCAGTGGAATTGCTGGGTCAAAAGGCAGATCCATTTTAAGTTTTCTGAGGAAGTTCCATACTGCCTTCCATAGTGGTTGTACCAGTCTGCAGCCCCACCAACAGTGCACTAGGGTCCCCTTTTCTCCACAACCTCTCCAACACTTGTTGTTTGTTGCTTTGTTTATGATGGCCATTCTGACTGGTGTGAAGTGTTATCTCATCCTGGTTTTAATGTGCACCTCCCTAATAGCTTGCAATATTGAACATTGTTTCATGTGTCTTTGAATTTTCTGTATGTCTTCCTTGGAGAAGTGTCTGTTCAAGTCCTTTGCCCATTTCTTAATTGGGTTCCTTGTCTTCCTAGAGTGTACTTGTGTAAGTTCTTTATATATTTTGGAGATTATACCCTTGTCTGAGGTATCATTGGCAAATATGTTTTCCCCTACAGTTGGTTCTCTTTTTATTTTGATAATGTTTTCTTTACCTGTGCAGAATGTTTTTATTTTGAGGAGGTCCCATCTGTTTATTCTTTCCTTTATGTCCCTTGGTCTAGGGGACATGTAAGTAAAAACGTTTCTACGTTAAATATCTGAGATTTTCCTACCTACGTTCTCCTCTAGGACTTTAATGGTGTCACATTTTATATTTAAGGCTTTTATCCACCTTGAATTTATTTTTCTATAACGTGTAAGTTTGTGCTTGAGTTACCTTTTTTTGCACATACCTGTCCAGTTCTCCCAATACCATTTGTTGAAGAGGGTATTTTTACTCCATTTTATGTTGACAGCTCCTTTGTCAAATATTAATTGACCGTAGAGACTTGGGTTTATTTCTGGGCTCTCTGTGCTGTTCCATTGGTCCATGTGCTTGTTTTTATGCCAGTACCAGGCTGTTTTGATTACAGTGGCCTTGTAGTATAGTTTAGTGTCAGGTATTGTGATCACTCCTACTTTACACTTATTTCTCAAAATTGCAGCAACTATTTGGGGTTGTTTATGATTCTATATAAAGTTTTGAAGTGTTTGTTCTATGTCTGTGAAATAAGCCATTGGTACTTTAATGGGTATTTCATTGAATGTGTAAACTGCTTTGGGTAGTATGGACACTTTGATGATATTAATTCTTCCAATCCATGAACATGGCATATGTTTCCATTTGTGTCTCCCTTGATTTCTTTCCTGAGTGTTATGTACTTTTCTAAATAGAGGTCTTGTAACGCTTTGGTTAGGTTTATTCCTAGGTATTTTATTTTTCTTTTTGCTATTTCAAATGGGATTTTTTCTTGATTTCTACTTCTGCTGTTTCATTGATGGTGTACAGAAATGCCTTTGATTTCTGGATATTGACTTTGTATCCCACTGTTTGGCCAAATTCATTTATTAGGTCAAGCAGTTTGTTGTTGGACTCTATAGGATTTTCTATGTACACTATCATGTCATCCACAAACAGTGACAGTTTTGTTTCCTCCTTTCTGATTTGGATGCCTCTTATTTCTTTTTCTTGTCTGATTACTGTGGCTAAAACTTCCAGTACTATATTGAATAGAAGTGGTGAAGGCGGACAGCCTTGTCTTCTTCCTGATCTCAGTGGAAAATATTTTAGTGTTTGCCCATTGAGTATGATGTTGGCTGTAGGTCTCTCATATATGGCCTTTATTATGTTGAGGAATGCTCCCTCTATTCCCACTTTGCTGAGTGTTTTAATCATAAATGGGTGCTGTACCTTATCAAATGATATTTCTGCATCTATTAATATGATCATGTGGTTTTTGTCTTTGTTTTTGCTTATGTGATGTATTACATTTACTGATCTGCGAATATTGTACCATCCTTGCATCCTTGGGCTGAATCCCTCTTGGTCATACTGTGTGATCTTTTTAATGTATTGTTGGATGTAGTTTGCCATTATTTTGTTGAGGATTTTAGCGTCCATGTTTATCAGTGATATTGACCTGAAGTTTTCTTTCTTTGTTGTGTCTTTATCTGGTTTTGGAATTAGGATGATTTTGGCCTCATAAAAAGAGTTTGGGAGTCTCCCATCATTTTGGATTTTTTGGAATAATCTGTGAAGGATTGGGGTTGGCTCTTCTGTAAATGCTTTGTAAAATTCTCCTGTGAAACCATCTGTTCCATGGCTTTTGTGTGTTGGGAGTTTTTTGATTACTGATTCAATTCCTCTTGTTCATATTGGTGTGTTTAGGCTTTCTGCTTCTTTTTCATTGAATTTGGGAAGATTATATTTTTTTAGAAATTTGCCCATTTCACCTAGGTTTTCAAATTTCTTGGCATACAGTTCTTCATAGTAATTTTGTACAATCCTTTGTATTTCTGTGGTATCTGTTGTAATCTCTCCTCTTTCATTTCTGATTGTGTTTATTTGAGTCCTCTCTTTTTGTCTTGATGAGTCTGCTTAAAGGCTTGTCGATTTTGTTTATCTTTTCAAAGAACCTGCTCTTGGAATCATTGATCCTTAGAATTCTTCTTTCAGTCTCTATGTCATTTAATTCTGCTCTGCTCTTGGTTATTTCCTTCCTTCTGCTTGTTCTGGGCTGTATTTGCTGTTGTTCCTCGAGTTCTTGTAGATGTAGGGTTAGGTTGTGTGTTTGAAATGATTCTAACTTATATCGTTGGGCCTTTATCACTATGAACCTCCCTCTTAGGACTGCCTTGGCTATGTCCCATAAGTTTTGGATTGTTGTGAGATCATTTTTATTTGTTTTCAGAAACCTTTTTATTTATTCCCCAATTTCATTCTGACACATTCATTGTTTAATAGCATGCTATTTAATCTCCATGATTTTGAGTGTTTTGGATTTTTTTCCTTGGGGTTGGTTTCTAGCTTCAGTCCCTTGTGATCCGAGAAAATGCTTGGTATGATTTCAATTTTCTTGAAATTTTTGAGACGTGTTTTGTGTTCTGTTATGTGGTCTATCTTTTAAAATGTTCCATTTACATGTGAAAGGAATTTGTATTTAGCTTCTTTGGGATGGAGGGCTCTGAATATATCAGTAAAGTCCATTTCATCGAGGGTATTGTTCAATGCCACAATATCTTTGTTGATATTTTGTTTGGAATATCTGTCCATTTTTGATAGTGGAGTGTTAAAATGCCCCACTATATTTGTGTTCCTGTCAAAATCTTTCTTGAAGTCCTCTAAGATTTTCTTTATGTATTTGGGTGCTCCTATGTTGGGTGTATATATATTCACAAAATTTATGTCTTCTTGGTGGATTCTTCCCTTGAGTGTTATGAAGTGATCTTCTGGATCTCTCTTTATGGCCCTTTTTTGAAAGTTTATTTTGTCTGATATGAGTATTGCTACCTCGGCTTTTTTTTTCCTATCCATTTGCTTGGTAGATTTGTTTCCAGCCCTTCACTTTCAGCCTGTGCAGTTCTTTTATCCTGAGATGGTCTCTTGTGGGCAGCATATGTGTGGGTTATGTTTTCTTATCCATTCAGCTATTCTGTGTCTTTTGAGTGGAGCATTTATTACACTTACTTTTAAGGTTATTATTGACAGATACTTAGTCATTATCTTTTATGTATGTGTGTTCCTCTCTCTCTCTCCCCCCTTTTTCTCTCTCTATCTCTCTCTTTTCCTTCCTTTCCTTAAAGCAGTCCCTTTAGAATTTCTTGCAAAGCTAGTTTGATGGAGTTGTATTCTTTTACACTTCTTTTGTCTGGGAAGCTTGTTATTTGGTGTTCTGTCTTGATTGAGAGCCTTGCTGGGTAAAGTAGCCTTGGATGAATGCCCCTGGTTCTTATTACTTGGATTATTTCTTGCCATTCTCTTCTGGCTTGGAGTGTTTCCATTGAGAAGTCAGCTGTTAGCCTTACTGGGGCTCCCTTGCATGTTACTTCCTGTGTCTCCCTTGCTGCCTTTAGGATTCTTTGTCTTGAAATTTTGCCATTTTAATTATGATGTGTCTTGAGGTGGGCCTCTTTGGGTTCCTCTTGATTGGGACTCTCTGTGTTTCCTGGGTTTGTGTGAATTGTTCTGTCAACAAATTAGGGCAGTTTTGCTTCATTACTTTTTCAAAGAGGTTTCCTATCCCTTGCTGTTCTTCTCCTCCTGGTATGCCTATTATATGGATATTATTACATTACACATTGTCTTACATTTCTCTTAATCCCTCTTCATTCTTTCTGAGACTCATTTCCTTTTCTTCCTCTTTCTGGGTCTTTTTTCTACTTTTTCCTCCAATTTGCTAATCTGGTTTTCTGCTTCATCAATCCTGCTTTTCATTCCTTCTACTGTGTTCTTCAGTTCAGAAATGGCATTCTTCATTTCCTCTTGACCCTTGTTGATAGTTTCTATTTCCTTTTTCATGTTGATATACTTTGCAGTGAGATCATTGTAGCTTCCCTGTAGCTCCTGGTAGTTCATTGTGGGTTCATTGAGCTTCCTGATAATCATTGTTTTGAATTCAATATCTGATAGAGTTGCCTCTATTTCATTTAGCATTCTTTCTGAGGCTTCCTCATTTCCCTTCATTTGGGGATTTTTTCTTTGTTTTCTCATTGTTGTGAGTTTCTTCTTGTTAGCCTCTGTTTCTTAAATTGGTCTGTTCTTGTTCCCTGTGATCATCGTGTGAAGTTCTGTGGTAGAATATCTGTGTGATTCAGTGGTGCAGTCTCCTTCATGTATCCTGGTGTTCACAACTTCCCCCTACTCTTTTTTTGTGATTAGTTGGAGGAGTAAGGCAAAATGGTTTAATACAACAAGACAGTATTCTATGATATTTACATTAGCAGGCAGTAGAGAAGAGATGGGATATTTTTTGGCTACCTATAGTGTTAACTGTTATTTTCCTCCCCACTATCTATGTTTTAGAAAGGATGGAAAGAAGGTAAGATTCTTATTGGGGACAAAAGGATTGTGAGTTGCATCTAGAAAGCTGGTAGGCTGTGGGAGGTCAGATTCTGAAGTAGGGTGAGAATAAAGATTAGTAAACAGGAGTAGTGTGTTAAAAAATACAGACCATCCCCACAATAATATAGTTCAGGAAATTGGAAAGTGGGCTGAGATCAGAGAGGGGTGTTGAGTAGTATTTACAATTGCATGAACTAGGTCTCATTTACAGTAATATTATAGCAACAATCATGTGGCAGAAACTATGTGATCTAGATAACAAGAATAAAGAGTATAGAACCTTGAGAGGTGTTCTAATGGAACACAAATGAAGGATAATAAATTATCAACACATTGTGACTGAGATAACAGGGGGGACTTATCAAATGACAGTATAACCAGCCAAGCAAGGAATATTATACAGAAAGAAAAAGAATACCAAAATACTATTAAAATAAAAAATGTCAGAAAAGTGAGAAAAAGATAATACAAATTTACAGTAATGTGCAAGCTCACAAAAAAAAGGGGAAAAAAAGAAGAAGATAGAGTGCAAGAGAGATAAATTTGGAGTGGAAGGCATAATACTAAAATGCAAGGAAGAGAAACATAAGGGATTGAGAGATATAAAAATAATAAGAATTGAAAAATTAAAAGTCACTGAAAAAACAAGATTAAAAAATCAAACAATGAACCAAAGATAGCCAAAAAAATAGACAAAACAAACAAACAGAAACCTCTTGTTGGTTTCTATCTGGCCAGACCAGTTTTTCTGGGTATGCTAGCTTCAGCAGGCTGAGGGGTGTTTGAAATGCTTATCACTCTTCCCAGTCAAATCTCAGTAAGTCTCTCACGTACTATTCCCAGGGCTAGCAGGGCACTCTCCCTAGAGCCAATGTGAATTTCCCTTACAGGACCCTGGGTGCTCCCGAGCAAGCTCTCTGGAGCTCACTGCAGTGGTCTCCTGGGCTCCAGGGCCCCACAGGTTTCCTGAGTCTTTTCCCTTTCATGATGCAACCTCTGGGGATCACAAGGAGATGTGCCCTTCCCCCATATTTCACTGCGGTGGGCACTATGTTCTGGGGAAGCACCCGCTTCTTTTCTGGATTCATGGTGCAAGCTCTGAGGATTGTAAAGGAGCATACACTTCCACCAACTTCTCCGTTTTGGGCTCTAGGAACCCCCTAAGTGCTGCGTCCCTTCTGGGTTCACAGTGTGAGAGTCAGGATTCCTCACAGGGTGCGCGCTTCCCTAGTTCACCACTTCAGGCTCCAGAAACCTGTGAAACCCCCATGCCCTTTCCTTGTTTAGGGCTGGGAAGTCTGGGTTTTCCACTGATCCACACTCCCACAGGGCTGGGGGCATGGGCACAAGTCAAGGCCACCCCTGATCTTGCAGGTTGGAGGCACTTACTTCTCTCAGGGATATGGGTGGGTGCTTGCAGCCCCTGCACGACTGTCTCCCAGTCCAACTCCCCTCTCTGTGCCTTCAAGCAACAAGGTCTTCTCTGGTGTTACTCAACCCCCATAGTCTAGGGAGGGAGCAGCGACTCTGCTGTCCTGGGTGCCCTGAGGCAGACCAGGGAGCACCGGGCCTGGGGGCTGCAACCTCCCTAGCCCCCATGCTGATCCCTGGGTCCCTGTTGTCCTGAAGCAGTCTCCTTACCATCTGGTTTTTCAATCTTCTTGGGTTTTTAAAAATAGTTTGAGAAGGATAAGAGTTGGCTCTTACCTAAATGTTTTATAAAGAAACAAGCAAAATAGAACCAGAGACATATAAATTAAAAAAAACTAAACTGACAGTAACTAGAGTATAATGTAAGAAAGAAGAGGAAGTGTGTCAAGGAATATGTATAAAGGACCAATGGGCAAAGCAATGGGCTAAGGATTTAATGTTTGATGAGAAGGTGGGTATGACAGGGAAGAGTAATGATGGGGAAAGTGGGGACATTTGTAAGTAAACAATAAACAATAGTACAAAAATAAGAAATTTAAAAAGACAACATTTTGTATAGAACTGAAGTTAAGTTCTTATTGGTATAAAATATACCAATAACACACATATGCAAGCCACATGGGAATCACAAAGTAAAAAATTTACAATGTATACCCAATAAAAATGAAAAGCAATGCATACAACTATGGAAAATTGTAAAGGTACAGAAAAAGAAAACAAGAAAGGAAGAAAAGACAAAATGAAACTATGAAGCTTCCAGGAAACAACTCATAAGATGGCATTAGTAAGGTCATACCAGCCAATTATTACTCTAAATTTTAATAGACTGAACTATCCAATCAAAAGTCACTGAATAGAAGGATGAATCAAAAAACATGACCTAACTAATGCTTCCAATAAGAGATTCACATTGGCTTTAAGAACATATGTAGGCTCAAAGTGAAGACATGGAAAAATATTATATTCAAATAGAAACTAAAAATGATCAGGGATAGCTATATCAAACAACATGATTTTAAGCCAATAATAGTAAAAGTAGACAAAGAATGTCATTATAGAATGATAAAGGCTCAATTTGTCAGGAAGATATAAAATCATAAATGTGCACATACCCAATATCAGAACACCTAAATGTCTTAATCAAATACTAACAGATGGGATAAATAGGAAACAATACAATAATAATGGAGGACTTAAATATCCTACATTCAACAATGGATAAATCACCCAGACAGAAAATTAGAATGATAATGTTGGACTTGACCCATACTTAAGACCAAATGGTATTAACACATACCTGCACACAATCTATCAACCAACACCAGAATGAATATTCTTTTCAAATTCACACAGTATATTATGTAGGACCAATTATGTGATAGGTGAAAAAACAGGTCTTAAAATTTAAGTAGATTGAAATTATACCAAAGATCTGTTATTACCACAAAGATATAAAACTAGATATCAACAACAGGAGGAAATCTGTGGAAATCACAAATGTGTGGAGTATACAACAAGCTCCTGAAAAATCAATGGGTCAAAGAATTAAAATGAAAATCAACAAATATCTTGAAACAAAGGAAAATAGAAACATAGCATCATAAAACTAACGGAGTACTGCAAAACAGTTCTAGGAGGGAACTTGGTAATGATATGGACCTACATTACCAAAAAATGTACTCAAGATCCAAGATGGCGTCGGAGTAGGAAGGAGCAGATTTGGCTTTCCTCTGCTCAGGGGAGAGAGTCCTGACCGATCTTTGGAGTACAAAGGCAAGCGGCCAGCATATTTCAGCATTGTTGAGAAGGGAGGACCAAGGATTGTGGCAGAACCGAAAGAACAAAGAACGGATCCTAGGCAGAGTGCTGCTTCGAGACAAAAAAGAATAGGTGGAGGAGGTGAACACCTGGATATCCACTGGAAGAGGAAACCCAACAACTAAGGAACCACTAACAGATAACAGCAGAAGAAGGTGAAGGAGGGAGTAGTAACCACACAAACCTCAATCCAGGGCTTATCTGGAAATACAACTAAACAGTAGAGACAGTACCCAATACAAACAACTGAACAAGATTTCTTTAAACCTTGTACACACAGAAGAACCAGCCTCAACACAACCTGCCCTCACCAGCACAACAAAATACAGAAGGTGGTGGACAGAGTGACCCACATTTAACCAGCTGGCGGGAAGGAACCACCAAAGAAAGACTCAACAACAATAAAAACCCAAAGGCAAACACAAAGCCAACTTAAACAACAGCCCAAGACCAGCAAGCGTGGGGGGTCAAGGAAACAGCACCACTGAAACTCACTGCTACTCTACTAAAGAAGTTCACATCATAAACCCAGGGAGCCAGAACAGATCAATATAAGAAGCTGAGGTGAACAAGAAGAGTCTCACAAACAATGGGAAGACAAAGAAATACTCCCCAAATGAAAGGAAAGGAGGAAGCCTCAAAAAGAATGCTAAATGAAACAGAGGCAATTCAACTATCAGATATTGAATTCAAAGCAGTGATTGTCAGGAAGCTCAATGAGCTCACAATGAGCTACGAGAAACTACAGGGAAGCTACAATGAACTCAATGAAAACTACATCAGCATAAAAAAGGAAATAGAAACTCTCAACAAGGGCCAACAGGAAATGAAGAATACAATCTCTGAAATGAAGAACACAGTAGAAGGAATGAAAAGCAGGATCGATGAAGCAGAAGATCCGATCAGCGAGCTAGAGGACAAAATAGAAGAAAACACCCAGAAAGAGCAAGAAAGGGAAAAGAGGCTCAGAAAGAATGAAGAGGGATTAAGAGAAATGCAAGACAATATGAAACGTAATAATATCCGTATAATAGGGATACCAGAAGGAGAAGAAGAAGAACAAGGGATAGAAAACCTAGTTGAACAAGTGATGATGGAAAACTTCCCTAATTTGATGAGACAAAAAGTCACACAAATCCAGGAAACACAGAGAGTCCCAATCAAGAGGAACCCAAGGAGGCCTACCTCAAGACACATCATAATTAAAATGGAAAAATTTCAAGACAAAGAGAGAATCTTAAAGGCAGCAAGGGAGAAGAAGGAAGTAACATATAAGGGAGCCCCAATAAGGCTAACAGCTGACTTCTCAATGGAGACACTCCAAGCCAGAAGAGAATGGCAAGAAATAATCCAAGTAATGAGAACCAGAGGCCTGCAACCACGACTACTTTACCCAGCAAGGCTCTCAATTAAGATAGAAGGCCAAATAAGAAGCTTCTCAGACAAAAGAAGTCTAAAAGAATACACCTCCACTAAACCAGCTCTGCAAGAGATGCTGAAGGGACTGCTC